>NC_133977.1:8539267-8843063 GCF_047716275.1 Strix uralensis | reverse complement strand
TGTGATGATGATGAGGACAAGTGGCTGTTCTATCAGTAGGCTCGAGAATAAGTTTTCTATAAAATATTCAGCATGGCTCAAATTGCATTTCTTTCTCCTTTGTAATGTTGTATAATATCTGAAAATGCCTGGTTATTTGTAGGTGCTGTTGCTATGCAACCAGTTCACCTTTCTTGCTTTTAGAGATGAGCAGGTAGAAATCCCCCTCTAAATGTTTTAACCAAACTTGCAAACAACCAAAAAAAAAAAGACGACTGTTTTGTTAATGCTTTTATAGCTATGAATATATTCCAGCTAAATTTAAGACCCGTTAAAAATAAATCACGAAATACTTTAAACCTTTTTCTAGGTAAGTGGCGTTTTGTTAGATAAACAGCCCCATGAAAAAATAGGAAGTCTAAGTAAAAATTTTACAAAAACCAGAGAGGTCAACCCAAAGAATATGAAAAGAGAGGAGCTCTTCCCAGAAAAACACATTCACACGTATACACCCACCTGACATTATGAGAGACATACTGAAAGATCTCATTTCAGCAAATCATTTATGTAGGTGATTATAAAACTATTTAATGAACAATAGAAAATTAGGCATATATTATAAAGGCAATAAATGAAGGGCTATGTGATACACAGTCTGCATTCTTTCATATGAAATGGTAGAGTACCTGATAGCAGACATGTCTGTATTTACTAAAGTGGTGGAAAATGTTTGGCAATGGTTAACTACCCATATGCAGGTTTTGGCTCTACTGTCTTGGTAATATAGAGCATTTAGCAAGACTGCCTAGATAGGTTTGGTTTGTAATTTGAAGCACTAGAAAAAACAAAACAAAACATTGCTGGTCTTTTGTCATACTTCAGAAGCGTATTGCAAAGCAAGCACAGCCCTTGTTCTTCATGTACAGTGTCCTATGGTATCCTTTTAGGATTTGACATTTTTCTTTTTCGGGACTCTATGGTGTACACAGCGCAGGTGCTGCATTGCCTTTTACATAGTAATAATGCAATCCACAACTGAAACTAATTACTGGTATTCATCAAGTTCATAGCACTGCGTTTGTCTAGCTCTCTGCCTCACCCTCAACCTTCTTGTGCCTGCTCTAGTCTCTGACTGGTTTCAGAACCTCAGCCTCCAGGTCTTTCAGCTGACGTGCTGCAGTGCCCTCCTCCATCACCTCATACTATCAGTCACCTTCACTCAGTAAAGGAAGGATTGAAATGAGAAAACAAACAAAACCTAAAAATAAACAAAAACCCACACCCAAAAAGAAGGAAAACCAAAAGATTATTATTTCCCATGAAAGCCCAAAGATTTGTTTGGGGTTTTTCAGTACAGTGCAGATTATATACCTCCTATTCAAATCAACATAACTGACCTTGACTCAGATGGAATACAAAGAAATGAGGACATAGACCAGATCAGATTTTTCTTTCTTACAGAAATACTCTCAGCATGAAAAAGGATTTATGCCCTCTGCTCCTTTTAGGCACTGTTCTTCAGTTGCACTGAGACACTTCACCAGCTAAAATCAGCCCTTCCATGCTAGGTACTTATAATTTCATATGAAGTCATAAGCAACGGTGTGTACATCTTTAAATATTCATATTTAAAACTCCTCTTAAGTTGTTAAAAAAATGACATAAGGTACATCCAAAATTAGTAGATAACACTCTTACTATCTCTGTTCTTCATCTGAGTGTAATTCTACACCAATAAAATGGTATTGCATAGGTTAATTCATGTTTGAGAAGTACTTTGATACTGTAGCAATGAGTGCCACAGGGTGGGCAAAGCATCAGAAAATTAATAGCTCCATCTTCAGAGAGAATTTCAATACTGTACAATAAATGAAACCTAGAATCACTCAGCACCCTTCCATACTTATGAACAAAGAAGGGACTACATTAAGATTACAGAGAACCATACTACTTTTTCTAACTTGAATACATGATCTGTTATCTTTAACGTTATTTGGTTATGTTTTACTCCTTTTTTTTTTTTTTTAGTTTGTAACTGTGTCACAATTCTAGTTAATAAAGCATATATTTTTTCCAATTCAACACATTATTTTATTAAATTTTATTACGAATAGTGCCGGATGGTTTGTTACAAAGAAACACTCAACATCATCAGAAACAACAATGCTGAGACTGAATAAGCTTTTCCATTTAGGTTAATAGTACAAGGTAAGCTTCATTTCTTTGAAGCTGAACAGATTGTTTGGAGAGGTAGATTAAAAAGGTTTTAACCTGACTTCTGTGTGCCTGTTTACTAGAATATGGAGCACCGGCTTTAGTGTCTGAAAAGACTTTTGGGAAAACACAGATTTCCATTCTCTGGTATCTCTTCAAAAAAAAAAAAAGGCACAGGATCTCATTACTTTAAGTGGTTATTATTTGTGAGACTCTTAATTTCTGGAATATCTGCAGAAAGAGGACAGCACTATTGGCACTCAATCTCACTGTAGTGTTCTGTCAGACACTAATAAACATAGGTAAATATGTTGCCTGGATCGTGCATGCCACAGAAAGTACTCTTTGTCATTTGTAAAACATCTTATTTCAGGCCTATTTGCTGGAATAAGACTTGTGCTTGGAGACTGATAGTGGGTAGCATCTATGTGATTTGCAGTACCTTGAGGTTGTTACTTTCATTAATTGCTCTGGATGTTAATGGTCATTTAATCGTATGTTGTGTAATCCAGCAACCACTATTTTGTAAAGGTTAATGAAGCCTTTAGGCAATTATGATCTTTACAAAATTCCCTGACCTTTGTATAATAGCTTGTTCCTCTAAAAATTGCTATTGACAGTAAGTGTTTCACTGAGGGTAAAAAAAAACCCTGCCTTTATAACTATTGAGAGCAGAAATGGAGGCAGACAGCAGAAGAGAGACTGAAGTAAAATGCATCGTTAAGCTTTTCACAATATGTAAGCAGAAGGAGCATTCACAGAAAACGTTCTCAAAGATTGATCAGAAATACCTCCACATAATTGCCTAAATATAGCGCCTACAGCTAATAGTATCTCTTACCACATGATCCCACAGAGGACGTATTCTGGATGATCAGTTCAGAAAACAGCTCCCACGGGCAGCTGCCGCGCTGGGAAGGGCTCGAGCAAGGCACACCGGCCCTACCCAGTGCTCATCGCACAGCTGCTCTATGCCTGCACCCAGAATCTACAGCTGCTCCTGCAGGACACCAGCAGCAGTAAACCAGATGTAATCCTCTTGCTTGGCTTCTATATTCAGAGAAGCCCTAGTTGTAAAGATGACATTGTGTTTATACCTTTTTTCATGTTCAGCAATTGAGCTGATACATCTTACTGTTATGATGCAAATCACTTTTATAAATAGTTGTGGGGTTTTTTAATTGCTAAAACTCCCTCGTAAGCTACTATTTGTGCTAATCACCCCAAGAATTAAAAATACAGTTTAAAACTCTGTTTATCAAGAATCTAAATTGGGATATGCGTTTGCTTCATGTATTTCTCAGTGCATAGGATCAGTGCATCCAGAAGAAGAGTGGATAAATACAGTGCTTACTACAATCCCTATTGGATGGCATTTGTAGTATCTGACAAATATATAAGGACCGAGTGAGCAAAATCCAGAAGGAGCGCAGTTGGCGTAAGTGGAGGCTGATATTGTGGTTTTTAACAGTTTGTAGACCTCGGCATGGATCAGATACAACATGTTCAGTTTACTGACAACTTACTCATTATACACACCTTCTAAGCACAGAAGCTGCATACTGTTGGAGCTGCATGTCTCTATGACTACTAGTTTCATTTGCAGGATTAGCTGAGTATCTGCTCGTTCTGCAGCCTTCCCCCATCATAGTTGTTTCCTTCATTTAAGCAGTCAATAGTATGCAGAAGACAGAGTGCCTAGTCTGTAGAACCAGTGAAGTTTTTTTTAATGTGATTGTGCTTTGTTGATGGTAATTATATTTCTTACTAATAATGCAGCAAGATTTTATGTCTATCATTACTTCTATAAAGTATCATTTTGAACATATTAAATCCCTCTGGAAAATAATAATAATGTATTTATTTCAAACTTCACTAAATGGAAGCTGAATGACACCGATAGCTGACCAGCAAGCTAATTTTTCTAGTCCTAAAGGCTTGATGTTTTCATTTCTATTCTGCAATATGATCACAAAAATTATTTACTACCCCAGCTCCATGAAACTGCAGATTCCTGACTGTTGTTATCAGTGTTTATAATTATTTTCATTAAATACACTACTAGTTAAAGGAGAGAGCACTGACTATGGTTTGGCTGCTTAACAGATACTGCTATAAATGGCACTTCTTGAAAGTGCTCTCATTAATGTATTGCCACCTTCAATACGTGCCAGACTGAATCTTTTTCAGTTAAGGAAGTGTCTTTTTATTGTCCAGTGTAATTCATCTCCTACATCACTTGTGTTTTCCAGAGGAAGCAGCTCTGTCAATCTGACCAAAAAAAAAAAAACCAAACCAAAACCAAACCAAAAAACCCAAAGAAAACCAAACCCATTTACTGTTAAAGCACTTGCAAACTACTTCGTTCCAAACAGCCTTTGGAGCAGTTGAAGTTGGAGGAGGGCAACCAGGCTGAACATAGGACAAAAGAAAGACATCATCTTCCTCAGCAAGTTTGCAGATGACACCAAGCCGTGTGGTGCAGCCAACACGCTGGAGGGAAGGGATGTGCCATCCAGAGGGATCTGGACAGGCTGGAAAGGTGGGCCTGTGTGAATCTCATGCATTTCATTTAACAAGGCCAAGTGCAAGGTCCTGCACATGGGTCAGGGCAATCCCAAGCACAAATACAGGCTGGGTGAGGAGTGGATTGAGAGCAGCCCTGAGGAGAAGGACTTGAGAAGATGATCAAGGGCCTGGAGCACCTCCCCTGTGAGGACAGGCTGAGAGAGTTGGGGTTGTTCAGCCTGGAGAAGAGAAGGCTCCAGGGAGACCTTATAGCGGCCTTCCAGTACTGAAAGGGGCTACAGGAAAGATGGGGAGAGACTCTGCATCAGGGAGCGACTATTCATCAGGGAGCACAGGGACAGTAGAAGGGGTAATGGTGTTAAACTGAGAGAGGAGATTTAGATTAGACATAAGGAAGAAATTCTTCCCTGTGAGGGTGGTGAGACACTGGCACAGGTTGCCCAGAGAAGCTGTAGCTGCCCCCTCCCTGGCAGTGTTCAAGGCCAGGTTGGACGGGGCTTTGAGCAACCTGGTCTAGTGGAAGGTGTCCCTGCCCATGGCAGGGGGGTTGGGACTGGGTGATCTCTAAGGTCCCTTCCAACCCAAACCGTTCTATGATTCTGTGATTGTATGACAGGAGTTCCACCTGGTTAAATTTTAATTAACAGCCACAAACAAGAAAAAAAGGAGTGTAAAAGAGCCACCCAGAGGTTTCTAGTCAAAGCTTTTCATTAGAATACACTGATTTGTCAAAACTGAAGTGTTGTATGAGTGGGTTAGTTTTCACAAAACTCTAGTCAAACACAAGCTGTTGAGAAACACCTTGTTTCCTCCATTTTCCCCGCCTGTTACTTGGGACTGCAAATGTTTAAAAATTGGTGATTCTGAGCCAGAAAGCAGTCAAATACACAAAACTCTCAGTGAAAGGGGAAGGCTGGGTCCATCACCCTGTGATAGTTGGCAGGGCTGCACAGCTCTGACTGCCCTGGGGAGCTGGGTGCCCAACAGCTTCATACTTTAGGAGCCAGGTTTTCACATCCTTGCCTCTGTTTGCAAGGCAGAGTTGGAAATCTGACTCTCTGGACAATCCTCAGCCAGTCAGACACTGAAAATTACTTCAGACCCTAAAACCTTGAGCTCCCAGCAGATCGCAGAGGTATTTCTAGGGAGATATAGATGAGTGTGTGAGCTGCAAGAAATAAGGTATTCTCACCCTATATGCTTTATACCTAGACCAAACATTTTTAAACAATGTCACTTTTTTTTGACAAAAAAGACCAGTTGCAAATTTTCCACATGCTCCAATAAAACCTATTTGATACACATATAGTGAAATACAGTCTCTGAAGCTGAAAATGTGTAGTTTAATTTGACCAGGCATCTTTTTTGGTAAGATTTTTTTCTTTAGGAGAGAAATAACCTTAGGTGGAAGAGACCCTTGCTGACAGCTTATCTTGTTAGCCAAACCTTTCTGAGTCAGTTTATAAATATGTATGGTTGAAAACCTTAAAGCCTTCCACCTTTAAGAGTATTATTTTTGCCTAGTGCACTAATCCTCTGCTTCTGGAGAGCTAATCCAAATCTTGGCCTGGTCACACACACATAACCCTTTTTTTCCTAAGGAGCACAAGTTACATGAGTGGCAGCTTCTCTTTAATGGGAGAGCCCAAAGTACAGAAGAAACTGGTTTCAGAGCTCTGCAGTACACTAAGCCACTGCAGTAAAGATAAGCCAACATCTCCTACTGCTCCATCTTTTCCTGACTTACTGAAAAGTGTCCATACCCATGCACTTCTTAAAACCACTGCCTTGAAAGATTTCTTGATATATTTTGTTGTTCTGATTTACCCACAATAATGAAGGGTCAGATGCAGCAAGCAGGATGCAATAACTTCACCTGCAATCTTACTATTGCCTAGAAACTGCTGATGCTTGCTGAGTTCACTTTGCTTCAATGACCAGTGCCTCTGAAAAAAGTGAGAGTCCTCAGCTGAGTGTTTACCATTTAGTCTAGTATTTATTTGGTAGAAAAGGGTCTGAAGTCTGCTTCATATTCAATAAATTTGCCACTTACAACTTTTCCTTCAAAGTTGATTGTACTATGAAAAACACTTTCGAAATGGCTAGAAAATGGTAGCTTTTATAGCTTGCTACTCCCCAGAAGTTCGTTGTAGTTGCCTTATGTCTTCTCTTACACTGATTTGTTTTAATCATTAAATATAACTGATATTTTCTTTGGAGCAGGGAATATTTTTCTTCTCTCTGAGACAAGTTTGTGAAGAGAGTTAATATCTTTTATTAAAGAAACTGATAAAGTTAGGACAAAAAAAAAAAAGAGCTTTCAGGCATACAAGCTGGCAGCAGCAACATTTTTATTGCATGTGCTTTTATAGAGAAAACCTAAAACTTAAGTAGCGCCTCTGGAAAGTACTATAAAAACAGACAGGAATATAAACTGTGCTTAATTTAAGCAACATTTCTCATACCTAGACCGCCACTCAAGAATCTCCTTAGACTATGGATCCTTTTAAGGCAAAGAAACCTACTCAGCACTGATTACCACTTCATAATAACTAGAAATTTACTGCAAGACAGTATCTTATAATGGTTTTTAGTACAAAACCAACATTTTTCATCTACTAACTGAGCAGAAATGTTCAGAGGCTTCACAATTTCTTTTATCTATGTGTATGAACGTATGTTATGGTTTAAAAGTGTTCTAAGGTACTTTTCTTTGTGATACTCTGCTAGCTCTACCGTACATCAAAGCTAAACAAACTAGTGATATGCAGAATTGTGCCACAGTCAGCTAAGCAATCATACCAAACAATTGATTTTTAAATGGTAAGAAAGAGTGCTATGTCTAAGTAACATTAGCATTTTTCTTATTGTTGTGTAGGACTTTAGCAGATTAAGATACAGTACATAAATGACCATGTTATTTCTTCTAAGAACAACCAGAGCACTCAAATAAGAAAAAAAGTAACATTAAAAATCCCAATGAACTGCAACATGATGTACTGAAATGGTAGATGAAGCGATGGTTGTGTTCAGCTTACTGCCGCTCCAGTGAGTGCTTCTGTGAGAACAACAGAGGCTGTAATTGAGAAGACAGCAGAGGGGAGCACGGGTGAAAGGGTGAGGGGTCAAAAAGAATCTTGCATAGCCATAAGCCAAACAGGAAAATTTAAGTCGACTAGTTTTGCAGCACAATGCTAAAAATGCCATTGCTACTTTCCCTAATGCTTTTATACTCACAAATGTCAACATCAAAACCAGACCAATCAACCAACAGACAAATGTATGTCTGTCCTATCCGACTGCAATCTTTCTCCTTCACTGCTCCTCCTGTTTCAAAGCCCTGTGGATTTGGGTTGGTTTGATCCAGTCACAGAGCAAACAAATGGAAGCATCAAAGATCTTTGCTCATCTAAGAGAGCAAGAGGAAGAAGGAGAAGAATGGCTGATAGATAATAGCTACTAAAATAAAAGAGAAAAAGTGTGATAAATCTGTATACGATTTGAAGGTTTTCTGGATGCCTTGGTGTGACAAAACTTACAGATCACCACTTGCCATGGCTAACACCATCATCTTAACAATCCATTGCTAGGACCTATCACATCATCATTATTGAACAAATAATAAATACCCATTCCTAACAATTGCTGTGGATTTCTACCTACCTCTGCGTGGAGAGTATGTTGTGCAAAGGACTGTATGAATTTTGTAAAGGAGCTGTGGCGGTGCAATTCTCGCCCCTCCTTGTTGGGCTGCTTGGTGCTAGATGTAATTCCACCCACCTCCCCTGAGCTGGACACCAGTCTGTGGAGATAAGGACTGCTAACGTTAAGGTGCCCCCTTAACAAACCTGGCTCCTGCCCCTCCAGATTGCTCGGAAATGGTTATAACAGCCCATCACCTCCTAAGGGCCTGGGATGGGGTCAAATGGGAACAATTAACAGATCTGCACATTCACCAAGTTCTTGTGCAACTGCTGGAAGGCACCAGAATACTTCGTTGTTCGAGCTGGGTGTGAGCAAGAAGTATCTGACAAAAGTCAATTATCTTGGACCCTGTAAATTGCGACCACAGGGGAGACCCTTTGAGCTCTCCTGGATCGCAGCGGCCTGTGACCAGCATCTCCCCTGAGCTGGGACGCCTCTCGGGTACCAAAACCCTTCAGGTGTCGTCTGCTGCCAGAGCTGAGGGAAGGCCAGGGCGAAGTCCACCCGCTCGAGTCTCAGTGATCACCCGTTGAGGAATGCCAAGGCATTGGGAGTATTTAAACTCGAGAGGAGGGAAATCTTTCTTTGAGCTAGCTTCTCTTTCACCAGCTCTTTCTCTGCTCACTGGTGTGTGGGTACATACCTCATTCTACTGGATCCGAATGCTTTTATCTCTGTGTGCGTTTGTACGTTTTGTGTTTGTGTCTGCGCATGTGCATATGTATAGATTTAAAATACCATCAAGTAAGTTAGTGTGAATCTTGTCATCTTAGAATCTGTAAATAAGTCGCTATTTTTATAACATTTTCTGAATTATTTTGTAATGATCAATTGCTGTTAATTATTAATAAATCTAGATTTTCTGTTAAATCATTACAGTGTTAATACTTTCATCCGCAACAGGACCATTGGCTCTTTGTTGCCATGGATGAAAGACAAGAGGAGCGCTATTGAAAAGAAATGGTTTGAATAAAGGTAAGTATATGAATAGCAAAAAAAAAAAGCTGGAAAAAGTATCCAGACAAATTTATTTATTTTTTTAAGACGGAGTATTATAGATAAACTGAAGGAGCAGGAGAAATACACAGTTTATAAAACCGCACTTCAAATTTCTCTTACGTTGTGTTGCTCTCAGTCTCAGCCACCTTCTTTTCCAAGCCAGCCCCTTTCCCTTAGCAGTGATTGTATTGTACACTGCATTCAGCTTTCTTCTCTCTGAAAGTAATTAATTTCAAACTGAACACTATAGCAGAAGATTATTTTTTTCCTCCCCCTACAGCTATTACAGTTGTTCCATTCCATGTTAGCACAAACTGTGAAAGCCAAAAATGGTTGAATAGGCACAGAGCAGACCTGCCAGGGTTTAAGGTTGTGTCTTACTCTCTGTTCGGGGGAGAAGACCTGTGCTAGCCCTCTACATTTTTTTTTTTTTAAAACACAAATACCTTTTGTCTTTTCACTAGTTATTCCTAGATAATACCAGACAGAGCTTTCTTCTTTGGGTTTTGCTTGCTATTTACATGGGACATTGGCTTGGTCACATGAAATGACATGGCTAGAGGACAAGTTAGTAATTGCTTCTTTGCCCCTTTGCCTTGAGCTACAAGTAGTAAAAGCAATTAAAAATTATGGACCCAGAGAATTCCTAGAATAAGCCTAATACTTTTACAACTAGCACACACAGTTTCTCAAGAGACAGGGTTTTTATGTTATGGCACTATCAAATATGCTTAGCTTATTTTTTACTTATGCAGAGTTTGCAATACAAGAAGCTAAGATGGTAGCAAAACTTAAGACTTAATTATCCCCTTTCTTCCTGTTTTAAAGTCCTCAAGGAGTTGGTCTTTTTGTTTATTTCAAGTTAGCCAATGTAAAATACTGGCATTAAAACTTTCAAAATGGGGTCCATATGCTTAACATTTATAATTACACCTCTGAAGAGTGATCAGCTTTCCACAGTGCTGAAAGAAGGCGCCTTAGTCCCTCTATCTGCAAGCACTGATGTATTTATTGCTCTTTCTGCTGTCCCTACTATTTCTCAGTTTTTCAGTTGCAGGCCTCCTTCCAGCATGCTAGTCCTCTAACCAATACTATACTTATGTCTGCTTCCAGAAAATCAGTTCCACAGGAATTTCAGTAAGAGATCTTCTACTAGTGATTTATTCTCCAAGACTGATCAGATTTCGGATTCATACTCAGGGCATGACAAGTGCTTTCTGGATTTTGGATGTGCATTAACCTGACCTTCAGAAGGTTGTTTTCTTCCATCATCAGTAGCATTACTTGTATGCCACTAGAACCATGCATTTTATTTTTCCTGGATGCCTAAAAGGTACATTATGCATTGTCTGTTTTACAGAAAAAGATGAGAAAAGAAAGCAATGGCCACACTTAGTGGATGAGGAAACTAAAGTTCACAAAATCAGAAGAAACACATTTATTAATCTTGGTAGGATGCATTTCACACCCAGACTGAATAATGGATTAAGTGAGACCACACTAGAAAGATTTTCTAAAGATAATAACTGAAATCAGATTTCTGGAGTCCCAATTTGATACTTGGTACAAGCCTTCTTTCACCACTCATGTAAAGTCTGATCACCCCAGTTTGGCTTCCCAATTTGTACAAATTAGGAAATGACTGTCTCAAGAGGGGCACCTGCCCAGGAGCAGTCAGAGTTACAAAAAAAAAAAACAGTAATATGTTGCATGAAAAGCAGCCAGTCCAACAAAATTTGAATTAAGTTGTGGAATTACTGTAGGATCTGAAAGCACAGTTTGCTTTCATACTTTGGATATTTTTCTTGATTGTTAGGATAAAAGATTTTGTTACTGCAATCATGGTACGCAGAACAGAAATTTTAAGCTCCTTTAGATCCTGCTCACTTCTGCTAAATAACATGTAAGCAATAACAATGTACAACTTTTGCTATGCTGTAGCCAACCCCAGGATCAGCGGGGAAAAAAGAAAAAAAAAAAGTGAATCAGTCAACACTGAAATGATTCAATAATACTGAAAAGGTAAGTGGCACATGCTTATTTTTCTCTTGGAAAGACACTATAGATGAAAATGATAACCATTTTAACTGCAATAATGCCAAGAACAGGAGTAACACCCACAGAGATAAGTGTCTGCAACAATCTCTCCCAATTATAGGCCAGCTGCTCTGTTCAGCTCATCTCTACAGAAGATTAAAACCATAGGCTAGAAGGTAGAAGCAAGAAATCAGACTTTAAATCTCAAAAGTGAATCACTAACCAGTCACACCAGCCTGACTTTTGAAAAAGCCTTTGAAATTTTACTTGGAAAATCTGAATCTCCTATAGTACGGATTTATTTTTTTTTAATGCTTTCTTTCGAAGTGGTATGTATGAGCCTCAGATTTGGGGCTCCGACATTTTAGTTTGATTGTTTAGAAATATAAATTAATCAAAAAAAGGAGAGAAGTTCAAACTGAACACAGCCATAGAACAACTCCTGGGCAGAGAAACACGTTCCTTAACACCATGTAATTTGATCACCAAAATAAACACCATCTACAGGAGTTAGTGTAGCTTTTTTAAATTGCCATTACAACAGTTACACTTAAAGTACCAGTTCTTAATCTTAAGGACACTATGTAGGTTCATTCAAGATATTGTTCCATTTATGGCATTTTACAATTGGTCATGGCCACTGAAGGCCATATAAGGCAAAAGTAGACTAGTCAGACACCAAATTCACATTTCCTATAGGA
This sequence comes from Strix uralensis, assembly GCF_047716275.1. Lineage (NCBI taxonomy): Eukaryota > Metazoa > Chordata > Aves > Strigiformes > Strigidae > Strix > Strix uralensis. The sequence goes on along the minus strand of NC_133977.1, from coordinate 8,830,899 downwards.
CTAGAGATAGGGCCATCACCCTAGATCTGAGTATTAGTGATTCTGATACCAATTAACAGTGGTGACACATACAAAATTTCCTTCACTGAGCTAAAGCTAAAGCTAGGGGGCTTGTTTGAATAGCTTCCCCCAGCTCCCCATCACTTGCCACAACATGTGCCTCCCCTGCAACCCAACAGGGACATGGGGTGGGAAGGAGAATAGGAAACCCTTTTAAAAGAAACTGTTGCCAAGATAGGAAACAAGATGATTGCAGGCAACACCCTCACTGTAAATTAATCCCACTTTCACAGCCTCTCATGGGAACAGTAGTAAAAGTGACTTAAGAAAAATGTGTCAACATATGTCCATTAATTTCAACCTAAACAGCTGTGCTACACTGAGAAATAACTCCAGCTTCTGAGATAGTAAGTAATATCATTCACTAGCACTTGTCTGGTATGTGTTCTTCACAAATCTCATTTAACTTTAGTCCTTACTGAACTGAAGGCATTTTAGCTGGATTATTAAATCAATACATTAATAATATACCCTATTTTTCTACAGAAAACTAATCCTTTTTTGTGACCACACAATCTGTCTTCACTCCCATCCACAAAGTCCCATTCAATCCCTCAGGAGAAAATTTGTATGGGATTACAGAGCTGTGTTGAGATTTCACCCTGGCTCCCATCACAGGAATGGCAGCAGTAAATTCCCAGCCATAGAGCACTTTCTTACCATTAGCTATCCATGCTGAGCAGCTCATACTCTGTTTCTGTCATAATGCAACTACTGTGCACATCAAGGGATTTCTTGGGTTGGGGAAGGTCAGCAGAGCACATATCTCTGAACTACAAGCTATATTCTGTACTATTTGAGAGCCACAAAAGCAACTGTGACAATTTAAACCAACCGAGTGAGGTTTAACTGCAGGGGTTTTTCCTTACTGTGTGGACAGACATAAATATTCCAACCACAGCAAATGCACTAAGTTTGATTTTAGTTCCATTTCCAAAGTGATGAATAGTGTTGTATAACTAAAAGCCCTCAAAACGTTGGAAGAGAGAATGCCATAGATATGATACCCCCAACACAAATTAGAGACATTTCAAGACAGCATTCACAGCTCCTAGTTCTCTTGTAGTGCATCAGTGAAGGTAAAGCACAGTAAATAAATGAACTGAAAGCAAAGTGCTCTTCCAACTCCCTTTCAAGACAATATTGCCTGGCTCAGTCTCTCTCGCCATGCTAAATTTCCACCACAGATCAGTACTTTGTCATTTTGTCACCATTTGAAACATTGTCATTTTAAATTATACGATCGTCACAAAGAAAGTACCTGATGTGTCCAAATGATGAACCACCAACTCCTGCCAAAAACAATAAAGTGGCAACACTTATTTTCTGCTGGGTAAACCACTTCATTTCTGTATTACAGAAGACTTCTTCCATAGCTGAAAAATGTCATGCTAGCAGCCCAGGAACATTTGCAATCTTGAAATCCTCCCTTCCCAATGCTTTCCCTCACCCAAACAAGTTTAAAAATCTGATGGGAACAGAAACTGCTGGAAGTTTTAATCTTTATATTTTTTCCAGCATTCCTTCTGAGTTCGTGACTATTTAACATGTACCTCAAAGAATTGTGTAGTGCACCATCTGCAAAAATGGTATGGATTATACAAACTGTGGAAACAAACAGGTGTTTGTCTCAACATCCCACTGAACATTGGAGATATGTCAGGAACAACAGCAGCCCATCATCTGTGGGAAAAAATACACCTCATTGCAAATGGACTTGGCACTAGTGACACTTTAAAGTGAAGAATGGGGAGCATGTGCTCTAAGTGCAGGCACAGAGCATGATTTTATCCCAGAACAAAAGATCTTGAAAGCATACTACTAGGCTAGATTGAAAAAATAAAAACAGAAGAACAGAAATATTCGAATGTTCATTAGCCTAAGTGCAAATTCAAGTGAAACACTTGAAAAACTGCTAGTGCCAATGGATTTTACAGGCACGGCTACAAGACTTTGTTTCATCCAGGAGGCTTTTTTTTTTTTTTTTTTTTAATTGTCTGAACATGCAATATATCCTTGAGTTATTTCAATTGCTTTTGAAAAATATTGGTAAAATGCTTTTGTTTGTTTACCATGCACTTACAAATCATCCTACACCAGACAACTAGAGATCTGTTACATATATTGCATCAGTTTATGTCAGATTCCTCTGAAGCCTGTGTTGCTGCACAGGAATCCAGTGGATCCAGTCACTGAGAAGGCAGGATCCCTGATCCTGTGCCGGGATCCCTACTAAAGCACAGGATGCCTGGAAAAAAACAAGCTGCCTTCATGACTAGTTATTCCTATGCCATGTTGTTGCTCCTGGCACTTAGTGTACAGGTCAGAGACCTGCCTTCCTTGGGGAATATTGCCACGAGCTCCCTTCTGTCCCTGAGGATACACGTTCAGGTTTTTGGGTGAGTAATTTTGTAAATGGCCCCTTCCAGCTAGCACTGTTGAGCATAAGGAATGGTTATCTTCCTTTCTATATAAAATTGAGTGTAAATTAGGTAAATTAGTTCAGCTACAAGAAAATCACTTCAGACAAAAATCTAAGTTTTTGAATTAAAAAAACCCCAAACACCCAACTTTGCCCTGTGAGATCTGTGATAAAATTTTGGACACTTGTCTGACATACATATATAGTTCCAAAAAAGATCCAAGGAGGTCTAGCTTGAAAGCATATGCCCAACTTACTTCTAATTCCCTCAAGTGGTTACTTAGCTCCTAAAAAAAAGTCTTCTGCTTTTTTTAAAAATTATTTTCTCCTTTGTGAACAGGAACATCCTGCTAGTTTTTGAAAGGTGAATGTAGCATTTTGCCACTTACAAGCTTAACAAGGTGACAGGCTACACTTGCAGTCCCAGACCTTTTCATGTATCATCCCCTGAACATGGTGGTCTGCCACTGCAGTTCACCAACCGGCAGGCTGTCCTCTTGCATCTAATCTGAAAGAGTAGGGCAAAAATAGATAGAACCATTTTAAAGAGTTACAGCAGCATAAAGAAGCTCGATGAATTGGGCCACGCTGAGTTCTATGCTGTCATGTGTAGACCGGTTACAAACAACACTGGTCTCATCTGCCATGTTACAGTATGTCCTTAGAATATATGCAAGAGGTTCCTGACTGAATTCAGGTTTCAGGCCATCATCTCTGGATTACAATAAATTGGGCCATCATCTCTGGATTACAATAAATTCCTCAGCAAAAAGTAGTGCTAATGTCAGATCCAGAGCTGTAATAGTCTGCAAGTGGGTTTTCCGGATGGATAATTTTCTGTGCTAATTTTTGAGAAATATTGCCACGATGGACGCTTGGACACTAGCAAGTGTTGCTTTGTTTTGTTTTTATGTCTCCACCAATAATAGTGATATAGCATAGCCCCTTTTAATGGAAAACCATTAAGGGCTTTGTACCCATCAAGATTGTTTTATTTGATTTAGCAGCCCCAGAACTGAAGCTGTTTGATAAAGACCTCGGTTTTATATGCTTTAGACTATGTTTCAGCCAGCCAGCATATATACCATTAGGTTGTGAGAAAACATGAAAGCAAGCTATCCAGCAAAGCTATGCTTTGATTTCAAGGTGACATGAAGCCACTAAAGAGACTGTCAGGAAAAACATTTTGTATTTCTGAAAAGAACTCATGATTCTAAGCAGGTATTTTGCTTTTTGACAACCACTGCTAGGTAGCAACAGCAGAATTGCTAATTTCCTATGCTGCAAAGCAAAGAGGCTTTTTCTGACATCTGCTATTTCTTTAATTCAGTTTACAGAAAGTAATTCCGTTAAGAGGTATATAATCAGGGCACTTTTTCTACTCAGCGTTATCATCATCATGGCCTTCACTACAGTTAACAAGAGGTCTTCCTCAGTTTTGAACTCTTTCAGCATTAGCAATTAAGTGACATACATAAAAAAGAATGGTTTAATATGTACAGCAGTGGTGAAACAGGCAGTATTTTTCCTGTTTCCAGTTCACTTAGCTAAAGACTTAGGAAAACAAAACCAAAAAGCAACTTACTGGACTTTGGAAAGGAAACAAAATTATTTCACCCTTCAGTCCCAGCTCAGAAGCAGTTTGCCTGCTTTCTACCTTAACTGGAAATTTTAAGCTGCTGGGGGCGGGAGGCGGGTGGGGGTGGAATGGAAAGAGGTTTTGGGCATTGAATTTGGGGAGGTGTCCATATTTTTTGTTTGGGTGTGGGTGTTTTTGTTAACCTCTCCATGTTTTCTTTCTTTGTGTTGTAAAACATTGCTGATTCAAGGGTAATAAATTTCATCTGGCAAGAGCCTTTTGTGATAGTCAAATAAGAGGTAACGTCTATCAAGGAAAATGTGTGTTTCTCCCTGACATCACTGGAAAATAGGAACAAAGTGGCTAGAAATTTTCCAAAGGTTGAAAGTCAAAACTCGTAGCCAAGAGTGACAATTTGATTCATGATATTGATAGTGTTTGGCAGCATGAATTAACACCTTCATTGAGAAAAAGTAATGCTGTCTGCTGTTCAGAATTCATTATTTTTCTCCTCCATAGTATGAATTGTTGTCAGGTCTTTTTAATGACATTTTAACAACAGTTACCAGCAATTTACTTTTTCCTCAAGCAGGATGTATAAATAGGGTTTTCCCTCTAAAAGGTTTCCATACATGGAAATAGTAACCTAACAGTAGGTATATTCATGAATTTCTAAAGTTTGAATGCATTACCAAGCTTCATCTTTACATTTTTCAAACTAAAAAGATACTTTGTAGTTTTTAATGCTATCTGTATGCCTACGAAGACTTCTGTACAGAATAATTCTGTGCAGAAGCCAAATTTGAGAAATCTCTGATGAGTTTTAGATGGTTCACTGATAAGTGATATTCTTTCTCATTCAAAAACAAATACTGCGTCACTTTAGATGCCACTAGAACTGATTGCGACGGAGCAGGAAGAAACAAGAAATTCAGTTGCAATACATTTGGGGGTTTTTTACTTAAGCATCATACCAAGCTTAGTATACCTTTACAGATAATAAAATCACTTCTAGGCCAGCGCCTTAAGTTTACATGTTCATTTACACTCTTTAAAGGTAAAGACTTTCCAGTCAAATATATCAGACTAATACAAATAAAGAAGTTCACCCTCTATTGCACTTAGTTTCACTTTCAATAGCGTCAAATATAGCTTCTAGAAGTTAGGTATAAGATGGCACCAGGAAACAGTAAACTTGCCCTTTGTCTCTTCAGGCTGCTCTGGTGGTTTCATCCTTTTTGAAAGATTAAACATTTGGGCCTAGTATCTCATTAGAATTTGTCTATAAATCAAAACATGTCATGGTCTTCCCTGAAAAATTAGAAGGCCCCTTCACCAGCTCTCCTTTTTGGCAATGATAAACTATTCATATAAGAGCAGTCAAATTCCATCTCAGTTGTCATCTTGATATATTCAACAGATTGACTTACTTCAGTTTATCAGGATTTCTTTAGCTTTGAAAACGTCAATGTGGGTCTTTTTTTGTTCTTGGATTTTTTTAAACTTTATTTGCAAAATGTGGACATCAAAGCAAGACTGAACATTTCAGTATCAGAGTATTAAGACATGTATTGATTTTAGATTTTGCCATCCCTCTTACATAGCCAAGAGGATGAATACTGCAGCAGGTCTGGAAGGAAAACTCCCAGGCTGATAAATATTAAGCATCACTAAAGCAGCACAGAAACATGTACAGTATTACAAATGTAAGGCCCACTTGAATTCACTCTATTTTAATGTTGTTTACCGACCTTTCTCACTTACTGCCTTTTCCTTAGTTTATGTATCATAGATCTGTACTCTGAAACACTTGGTCTACGGCTTAGCAGATAATATATGCAAGTTACTTTTGAGAGAAAAAAAAAATAGATGACTATAGTGAAATTTAAAGTTTCAAATTCTAATTCAAGTCATGCTTGCCACCTAGTCCATTAACATTTCCAAACCTGACAAGGTACTCCCGCTTTTACAGAACACGAGGATTGATTTAAAGCTCTGCTGACTGAGCTAGTATTCACCACTCAGTCAAATCCACTCTAGAGATACAACTGGCATGTTAGATTTAGTATCTTCAGATAAAAACAGAGAGCAAATGATTTTATTGTTGGTATAACCATCACACCACTGACATTTTTTATTACAACCTTACATACTTAGCTGAGGAGAAGAATTGACAGAGGAGAAGAATAATTGAATTCTAGCTTATGACTGAGTAGACCTGCCTTTAAAGCATTACTATATCTCTACCAAGACAACAACAAAAATTTTAAAATGGAAGTGTCCTCAGTTTTTGTATTTGGAATGCCTTTGGAGCCAGAATACCAGAGTTATTAAAAAGCAATAAATGCAAAGAGATTTAAAAATCCTCAGAAGTAACTAGGGCCATCAGTTTAGAGTAATTTGGGTTGGACAGTCACTGCTGGAGGGTCAGCACATCAGTATAAAGTGTCCTTCCCACCCCCTTTTTAAACTGCAGGGCAAGTCCTTTCTTGCTATAAATTGTCACTAGGTGTTTACCAGCCATTAACTTAAAAGTGGCTATAATTTCTCAGTGTGTAATTAGTAATGGTGACTAAACCTGATCAAGCATCATCCTGTCAGCTGTCTCAGATTACGGATGCAAGGCACCTCTCCCTCTCTTCGAGTCATGACAATTCATTAGTTCTGCTGTTTGAGAGCAGCTGTACCATTTGAGACATAATTTATTCAGATTCCCTCAAAATTATTGCTGAAATGTGGGAAGATAAGTGATTTGATGAGGCTATGTATTTACTGTCAGATAACATTATAGGTTGGATGTGTGGTCAGAAGTGATAGAAGATTATGTTTCATGAGAAATATTGCCCTTTTTATGGCACAAAATTGTTAGATGAGGCAAAGGACAAAATGCTTTAACATGTCACTCATGTCTCATACTGTTAGCCATAAAACACCCCTAAAACTTAAATAAAATTTAAATTTTAAATTTTACCTTTCTGTCCCAGTTTATTGATGTATTTTTTTAAAAAACACCCGATTTAGTCAAACAAAGCTGTTCAAAGGCTAAGAAAATATAAAATGCTCTGTTTGATTAGTAAGTAGCGTGAGACAAGTAAAATTCAAGCAGACTTAAATGCCAAGCTAAAACTGATGGATTAAGAATTTAAGGATTTAACTCATGCTCTAAGAAATAACATCGGTGTGTATCTTCTGAACAGACCTGGAACAAATCTGCAATACTTAGAAAACTCAACAATGTAACTTGCATCTGTTTTTTTTTTTTTTTTTAACCCCAGTAACACCTGTACAAGGCAACATAAGGCTAACTAGGAGTGAAAGAGCAGACTGTGAGGTTCTAACCAGCTCATTCTCCTGAATTAACTTCTTATCTCACCTTAGTAATATACCAGAACACTAGCCATACTGAGCTGGACCCAAAGTCCAGCTTTTAACTTCAATAAACTGCATGTCTCTATTTCATCAGAATAATGCTTCTTTTCTTTCTTTCATGGTATATACGTTCAGGCTTGCTTCTGGCCCCCATGACTAACTGTTCCATTGCTTATGATGACAAGTTTTCCTATGGATTTGACTTAGGCTTTTGCCCAGCTTTAGCATTCAAATATATATACACATTGAGTACACTAGTGTTTTTCAAGCAATGAAATGTCATAAACACTGACAACCTCTTCATGGTCTTAAATCCAATATTCTCTGTCCTCACTGACTTCTGGATTTTAATTTGCTATCCCAGTGCACAGTAATTTCTGGTTATCTATGTCATAGTCTTAAGCACATCACAAGATGAAATTTTGGCAGGCTGTCATATTTGTTAAGAACAGGTGCTCTGACTTTTTTTGCAGTCTTTTTTTTTTTCTATCTACTCTTTGAAATTGGACACTCTGTGTGTGAATGTATAATCTCTGACCATCTGAATATGTAGAATTTTTTATCCCCATTTTTATACATACATGCACAGACATTTAATTTTGATCAGGGAAAGCTAAGATGAAATACCAATAAAAGAGAAGTTGTTAGGCATGACATTTCATTTATGGATATAGCTGAGAAGATTAATGGCTGAGCCAGCAGCCTGTCCATTACTACCTTCAGCTACTGAGGAATGAAACGTCATATATGACAACTCATTCCTCACTGGTCATGAGGAATTCTTATTGCCATTTCATTCTATCGCCCTCGATTTCTCTATACAATAGTATTAATTAAACCATGATATCCAGATAACTTTAAAGAAGAAATTCTGTGTGATCCCTTTTCCAGGGCACATGTGCATGTGTGCATTTGCATTTTTTCTTTTGATTAATATTTTAAATGTCTTTAATGTGCAGCTTACATGAAGTAAGGTTAGCTCCTTGGGACTCTGCTTATTGAAAAACTTCAAAGCAAATGAATGTACCTATAACCTGGATTCAACTAAAAGACTGAACTAATTAATTCCCTTTGAGCATTTTATGTGGCAAGGGGTGTTTTTATGGTTTGTTCACAAGCAACTAGTCACATTTATTTGTGGAGCTTTCTCTTCATAATATGGTAAGCTACCTTTGGCTGGATACACCGGATTTATTGACAGAAATGGCAAGCTGGTACTTATCATCATTAGCTCACCTGGCCCAGTAACAAGAAGTGAAGTGAGAAGCAAATACCAATAGAGTCAGAACAAAGTGAAGATTAATTAACTGAGAATACTGAATGGATACCTTTGATAATATATGCTTTTACAAATAAGGCACAGAATTTATATATCATCTAGAAAGAGTATAGAATAACATAGTAATGGCTTTGGCTGGAATTGATCATGGTTGAATACCTCCTTTCATGCCAGCTCTTCTCTTTTGAAACCCATTCTGTAAATTACATAAGGATGGGTGTAACCGGAGAGCCCGCTGGTTCCGATTAAAAACAAGCACAGCAATGATGTCATTCCTTCTTCCTCTGGGTAGCCACCACAAACTCAGCACAGTACCATCTTCATAATGCAGTGACATTATCCCATTCTATACCCTGCCTCCAAACAGCTGAACTGCTCTATGTTTAATCAAAGCGGATCATAAAAGGGGTTGGGTTGTTTTGGGGTTTTTTTTTGAAAGTTCAGGGTTGGAAATCATATTCATGCAGTGCTGTGCTATATGCTTTGAAACACAGAGGGGGTTTATTCAGTAACCCAGGTACCACTGCATTGTGCACTACCAGGAGAAAATGTGTTAACAGGAGAGTCATTTGTTCTGATTATCAGGACATTGGCCTTATACAGGGATTGACTGGAATACATTTGAAAAATGCCATGCCAGAGTCCGGTCTTGAACATACAGCCTTTAGTGAACACTGAGCCATTGTGGTTTTCTGCAATTTTGGACCAGAAGATTACCTCGTGCCAGAGAAAGCCTTCATGATTCCACTGTAGGAAAAAAAAAAACCAACCAAACAAAAAAAAACCCCACACAAACCAAATCTGGTAGATTGGGTAGAGAACAACTCTATTGCTCCCCCCTAACTCCAGACACCTAAAAATAAATATATTTGGGTAGTGGGGGAGAGAAGGAGAAGAATTAGGGAAATGGAAGAGAAGGGAGAACATGGGTGAAAGTGAAAGTACGTTTGTTTGCAGACATCAATGCCAGAATGATAATTCTACAACTGAGTTAGGAACTGATCCTAAGTGTCTCGGGTCTCTTATTTTCAAACCTCTCTATTCACACTGTTAAATTAATTTCATGCTATTAATGTGAAATGAGAAAAATACACTTTTTAGAGAAAAAAATTAATTATATATGAAGTACAACACCTAGAAATTAAGAAAAAAAACCATTTTATATTAATGCCTCTAAACAGGGGGATATCTTTCCATTTTACCTCAGGTTAGTATTTAACTGATTTTAAACAAAAAATACATTGTCTAACTTACCTAGCACATAGGGATATCCCTAAGAAGAATATTTATTTGCACAACAGATTAGAAGGAAAATAAAGCATAAGCAAGTTTGTTTGGAACAAAAGTAAAATATGGACCTAAAGTAAAATTATGACATGACACCTGTGTGTGTGAAAAAGGGAAAAATAAAAGCAAGATGTTCTTTTTCCCATGAATGCAAATAGATTCATCCCAATCTTTCTGTAAAAAAAATAAATATAAATCTTTCTGTAAGTGCAGAGATCAAGGGTATTTTCTACACACTGTAGCAAAGGAATATCTTGGATATCCTAGGTGATCCACAGGAATAGTAACTCTGTACTAACACTGAAAATGTCGTCCCAGTAATCTAAGATTCTCCCTGATTTCACATGTGCATCACATACACAGTAAGATTGGCAGAGAAAAAAATAAAGAAAAGAAAAAACCTTATTAACTCAAATAACAGAATTTGCATCATTTATGAAACCTCTGCAATTCAGAGGGTCCTGGGTGTTTTGAATCATTGTCCAGGACTGCATTCCCTTATTTGTGGATATTGTCCAAAAGACAGTGAGGAAAATTCAGCCTGTTCAAGATATACATACTCATTTGCACTACATAGCAAGTAGTAAAAAGACTGTCCTTGCCTTTATCAAATGTTATTTCTAGCAATGTTTTATATATTTTACCTATATACTTCACTAAACACCTTTATGCTGTCTAGCATGCATTACCATCCTAAGACAACTTGACATCTTTTACATTTTTCAGAAGGGGTAGCTTCACAGAAGACTAGCTAGATTTTGGAAAGTGTTATAGAAAGTCACTGGAGAATTAATTGTTTACAGTGACAATGGGTTTCTTGAGGGGAATGCATTGGCTGCTACCAGCAGGTATTTTAGCACACAGCTTTTTTCCACTCAAGAGCATTCTTTCTGCAATGCCAAAATGTCAGACTCTTGGCAGACGCTTTACATCTGCCTCATTTCTTGTTACTGGAATTGTCTTTGGTAACAAAAGAGAAACTCAAAGCCAGTTTTTCCACTAGGAGTATTTGTCATCTCTTTGGGCTTCTTGTTCAATGCATTTGGAAAACTCAGGGTAAAGTGTTTGACATACAGGTTGCTTCAACGTAAAAATCTCATCATTTCTTTGCAATGCCTATCGCGCTGAACAGATAATGAGGTGGTTGTGCTGGAATAGTGTGTGTTTGTGTGTGTACAGGAGTCAATATGTTAAACATCTCCCTGGAGAATTAAAGAGAAAAGAAAAATTACAATTCTAGGGAACAGCTATTAACACAGCAAAATCATAAAACATTTTGAAGAAACTTTTTAATATTTTTTATAAATTGATGCACCACTTGAATTAAAGAGATCAAGGAAACTCTGCTTCTCACCTCATGTCTGCACATAAGAATGAGCATTTTCAGGTGAGGGGTGACCATGTTAGGAATGTGCTGGCAGCTTTCTGATCACAAACATCAGTAAGTCCATCCACCATTAAGTTTTCTACTATTCAATTTATGTGGCAAAAGCACATGATGCAGTGACTGATCTTAATATCCAATTTTAGTATAGAGGGAACATTCATTAACTTGAACTGGGCCTGGTATAGGCAGACCAACACATTCAGAAAAATAAGTCAGACTACCAACAACAGCTAATATTAGCCACCAGAAATTTTTTTTCCTTTTAAATAAATACCTGGAAATTAAATACAAAAAGTCAGCTAAGTAGGGTAAATAAAAATGTTCAATTTTTTAAGTGACTCTGTGTTAGAGCTATCACTGAAGGTTCCTTCCTGTCCTTGTATCACTGCATCACTATTTCCAGCTTTTTGCTGCTACTCCCTAAATGCCAAGCCTAAAAGAGTGCATGCAAGTCTCTAGATACACAAGCTAGTGAAGAATCTCTCCTCCTCCTCCTGAACAGCAGTAAAAGAGGGATCGCTATACAAGACAGCTCTTTTCAGGATTGTACAGTTAATGCAATTCCTCTCCCTCCTCCTTGCCCTAAATAACATTTTCTAACATCATGGTTATCTATCATTTCCTAATTAATGTATATGTTCATAGTATGGTCACTGTAAAAATCACCATTCTGACAAATACTACACAAACATATAGCTGGGCTTTAAGTATGTCGAGGAAAGAAAAAGGAGCAAGAAAAGAAAAACAGACATAGGGAACAAGTCACTCCGGTTGCTCCATTATTAGTATTTTTTGGCCAGGAGGGCTGATTACATAGCAGTTCCCCCATGAAGGGTTGTCTTGGTGCCCAAGCCTCCTACCAGAAAGGCAGCCAGGAGGTGAGAAAGGGGACTCTTATTTCAAGACAAAAACCACAACAAAACTGCAACTTTTTAGCATTTACTTGGGTATCTGCTTCCCAGTTGTGCAGGACAACATGCTTGCAACTGAGACAGTGTTTGCATTATCCCTCTCCCCTAAGCCTGGAATTACCATTTACTTCTAACATTCCTTCAGGGGAAAGCTCACCTTCAAGTTTTATCACTGAGCCAAGCTAAGATGCTTTTAAAGTTACCTAATTACAAATAATTACAAACATTATTATTTCTACAGCTTCTTTTATATAAGAATTACAAAGAACTTCAATAAACAATTTCATTTAAAAAAAAAACCTGAAAGGGGAAATGTTAATTTTTTTTTTGTTTGTTTTTTGCTAATCAAGCCATCAGGTCTCATAAGATGCAGGTGTCATTCTCACTCCTGCTGTAGACTTCCTGAGTAGTTGTAGGGAAATGATTTGTGTTCTTTGTGCTTTAGTTCTCTGTTCATTAAACTGAGATAATAGAACTTCCTTTCTCTGACCTTTTGTACATTTCCTCTGAAATCTATTGTAAATTTTACTGGGCAGGTACTATCTCTTATTACATGTAAATTCAGTATCTATTAAAATAAAATCTTGGTTTCAGTTGAGACCTCAAACAAAAACTACAGAAGAAACAAAACATACAGACATTTCAGTTGGAATAAATGTGTGAGTTATTATTTTCTTTTAAAATACAACATGCTTCAGCTATGAAGTTTTAAGAATGACAGTATAAAACAGTTATTTTAATTCTGTGCTTTGTAATGTCACATCATCTTGCAGGCATCCAACATTAATTGTGGAAATCTCTTCCAGAATGTAAGATATTACTTCTAGCAACCAAAGTAGCATTAACTCATGCATCCTTTTTAAGCCCTTAAAAATTGTATAGGTTATGCAAGTTATTTTAAAGACATAATCTTGAAGAAAGCGACTTTTGATATATGAATAGCACCAATCCTCTAAAACAAAGCCTGTAGACAATGCATATTTAACATGTGACCTACTATTATATCAAGATTGATTTGCTAAATAATTAGAAAATGAAGAAGCCACAGGCAGAAGCATCCTCTACTTAATGCAGAGACATTAAAAAAAATAATCAAAGGGCATATTAGAATTGAAAGCAAAGACTCCTGGCTGTTCTTCAAAATGCACAACACCATTTCAGAGAAAAGATGATTTTCAAGGATAGGCTGTTATAGAGCTAATTTCCTGATGCCTTCCCTTCCTGACTATTTCAATGTAAATGTTAAATACTAGTGTTTCTGAGGATTAGTTGGAGTATTCTCTTAACAGACATATTTTGATTATGGAACAATGTTTAATATACATCAAGGAATGAGCAAGGGTGATGGTAAACCCTAGATTAACCCGCTGGCTGTACATGCTTAGTTTTACTGTATTTCAGACCTAGTGTTATACAGGAGGCCACCGGAAAGCTAGACGCACACAGTCACGAACTCTGCTAGACTAAATGTTCTTTAGCATTGCCTTGTACTACTGAAGAAAAAGATAGTCTCAATAAAAATGATGTGGTCCTAACTTCACCAGTAAGCAGGATTGGAGAAGACACTCATTTCTAAGAGTAGTCCTTTCCTGCCCTACACTGCCAAGGAAAACTACTTTTTTCCCCTCTCCTCTCATAAAATAGACTCATCATTTCCTTTTTCTTCATTGTTCTTGTTTACACCTTTGCCTGGATTCAATCTCTTTAGCTATGAAAGGCTTTTCAGATGCACCCACAGCAGTCAGCAGCATTCCACTAGTACAAAAACAGCTGCAGTAAATTGATTTTAATATTATCCCACTTTTTAATTGTTTAATAAAAAGTAATATTTTCTGTGATTGTTTTTCTTAAGGATAAAAAAAATAGAGATAAAGAACAAGGGGATGGGTAGGTTGCAATGTTTGCTCTGATATTGCTGGCTTGTACCACACAATCTCCAAGTGCAGGGTTTCAGATTCATGATTATTTAAAATTAAGCTTTAAAGTTATTTATCCTAAAAGGTGAAGTCTCACTGAAAAAAGCTACCATTTTGGTTGCCAGCAGGCAGACAGAGTTTTGAGAACAGATAAAATTATTTGAATTTCAGAAGAATTTCTACATCTTTGTGAGGTAATAGCTTTGCCTCTCTATTATTTTGCTTGGAAAGTTATCTGGGTTTTTTTATAGGTCTACTTCAAATCAAAATCTGTCAGCAATCACCTTGTAATTTAGAAATATATTAGAAAGACTTACTAAAAAGTCTTTTTAATATTTTAGTATAATAAAATTAATGTAACAGCAGTGAGTCTCATCTAGCTTTACACGGCTGCTTAGTGTCTTCAGTATAGATCTCCAAGAGGCTGCAAACTGCACACTACTGAAATTCGTAGATTGGAAAGAGTTGCAAATAATCAAAAGATTAAAAGATGACTAATTAGTACAGGTTCTGTGGACCTGAAAATATAGGAAATAAGGTTGTTTTCTGGAAAAGCAAGCTAATGACATGCAGCTGAAAAAGTATTATTCAAAGACAACACTTGAAAAATAGTATTTCTGTTTACATCTATATATTCCTGTTATTTAGTTACAAAAATAATTGCAATCTATATTATCTTAGGTCCCTTACATAGTCAGACAAAATATAAAGATCATACAAAATTAGAAACTACTACTACTACAACAACCTCTCTTTGTCACCAAAGGAAAAGTCATGAAAACACCTCTAGCTCCACATATCCCACCCTGCCTGGCCCTCCTCTCCTCTACCTGATAAAACAGTTTGTGTCTAATGAGTTTCTAGGAGGTAAAAACAAAAAAGCCCACCAGGTAACTTGTGAATCACTCATTTATATTCTATAAAGGGAAATGTCCTTCTACCAAAACCAAGAAGTAGCCAGCAAATATCTGGAGTAAACAGCTCATATTGTGATTACTGTGGCAGCCATCAAAAAAAAAAAAAAAAAAAAAAAAATCTGTGTGGCACAGGTAGTGGCAGAAGTCTTGCTCAAAAGATGTGGAAGAACTTTGGCTTTTAGGTACAAACCCCTAGAGGTATTAGGAAAAGTAAAAAACAATAGAAGAGATGAATTAGTAAATTACTAAACAAATCAGGGCTAAAAAAAGTCCCAGCTAGTACATTGGGAATGCTATGGCCCAAGAGAGGAGGTCTACTGAAAACAGTATTTTGGCAGAAGGAAGATGTTTTGAAGGTGTGCAAGAAAGGAACTAAGACTGAGAACTGACAGCTAATTAGATATAAATGTGTAAATTGATATGACAGCAAAGAATGTTACTGTAATTTTACACCATATTAATAAAGATTTCATTCTGTGGACAACAGAGCTAATTAAATGTCTTCCACTGACAACTGTTGAGCCCAAATTTACCATATTGCACAAACCTGATGCAACCCAGACAGATACAGACAAACTCAAAGGAGTATGAGGGGGAAAAAAAAAAAACATTGCCAACTGTATGTGAAGAAACATTTCAATAACATTAATTAGGGGGTTGGACAAGATGACCTCCAGATGTCCCTTCAGCCTCAACAATTCTGTTATTCTGCAATTGTTCAGATGGTTCAAGAGACATGAATAACCGACAGAAAATTTTCAGCACGGGTGAGACAGTACATTTCACACACTAGAGAAACTGTATTTCTTCATAGGGAAACAGACTGGGAAGACAGAGATAGTATTTATATGGGTGAATGCAATACAGAGAGAGGTTGCTGTATCGGTTAGGGTAGCCCTGTACCAACCTGAGACTTCAGTGAGGTTCAATTGAAAAGTGCCAAACTCCAATTTAAAGATCTGTTGTTCTCACTGGAACATTTTGAGGGAAGTTCAGAAAGTTTTCTTTGACTCAGTCTCAATTAGCAGATGGTCAATATTGTTTTGCCAGGACCAAGGGACAGGAAATACACGTTTTCTTCCTGTCTAACCTAGTTTATGACCAACTTCTATAATCACAGTGGTCTGATTACAACGCATATCACTTTAAATCAGAAACATCTATTTCAAGAATTGACATGAGCACACAGTTGGGAATTGTACAGAATTTTCATAGCAAGCTTAATAATTACTTTCCCTTCTTTCCATATCCTGTCCTTGTCTCTCTACATCAGCTGAGGAAAGGAATTAATCTGTTCAGGCACCATCACATGACGTAAAGGAAAAGAAAAGCATTCCTACACAGAATCCTAGTTTGTTCCTAGTTCGCCTAGGGAGAGAATATCACCATTTTCTTGCATTATGAGGAAAAGACAGACAAAGCAGAAGGTAACTTCATTATCTCTTTGGGTATCTGAAATACTTATGAAATATTTATCCTTCAGGGGACATTGCTGAATAGGTTGTCTTAGCTGCTCTTCAGTTTTCAGAGACTTCTTTCCAAATTTTCCATTTAATTTCAGCCATAAGTTTTCCCTGTTAAATCACTATAACTATTACTGAATACTAAAAAATACCACTGTAATAACATACTACATATACTTAAATACATGTATGTCTATGCATATATATGTATGTGTGTATATATACTTAACAAAAATTTGACTTGACAGTCAAATAACATTCTTCACCATCTTTTTGTTGGCTTATAGATTTGAACCAGAGCCCTGAGAAATTATAAAAGCCAATGACAATTCCAACTTCAAATTTAGTGTTTGCTGTTGGAACATCCTCGAGAAAGTAAAGGAAGCTTTCATTCATTCCCATGCAGGGCACACAGCCAGTTTAGCTGGTTAACAAGTGAGTCGTCTGTAGAAAGGTGGTCTTCAGGCAACATGGGCAGCAGCAGTGCATACATCTACATTCCTTGAAGAAACCCTTGTTTAATGAATATTAAGCTGTTTCGAATAGATCTGTTCAGATTTCACGGGACTGTGAGGAAATTTTCGTGATCCATTGTGAGACAAGTAATCCATATGTAAAGCTAAAATGATATCAGATGACAATTTATAATGATGGCTGCAGTATCATGTCAATATTAAGAAACTAATTTCTCACTCTACTTCCCTCCTGCAATTTTTTTGAGATTTAACTGATCATTCCTCAGCTGTAATTTTGAGCTCCACTGAACTGTTTTGGATGTTCCATTTAAAAAAAGGGGAAAAAAAAAAAAAAAGAACATGTGTGAACAGATACCAACCTTACAAGCAGTCCTCAAATGGCAACTTACTGTCTTTGTTGGATAAAGCAAAGATATTAACACTAACCCTGGTTTTTTTCATGATTAAAAAGCCACCATCACTAATAGAAAGACAGAATCTGTGGATGTGTATGTATATATTTATATTTTATGTATATATCTGAGTATGCAAGATTTGTATTTTAGCTATTCATCCTTCAAATCATGTTCTTTGGTGAATGTGATTAAGAGCTTAAAATGTGGGAGGAGAAGTAACATCTAGTCTTATCTGCTACAACTGCTTTGCAATTTTACCCAGATGTTTATTTTTCTGTCCACTTTTCTTGAAAGGTGGACTAACACAAGCTTGTTTGAGATCCTTCAAAGTAAGTGGCTACAAAAGTCCAAGCCACATCATGGATCACAGTTGATTACTAGTTTTCATATCTCAGCCTGTCTATGGTTATGGTTAGAAGCTAGGCTATGGTCAGAAGCAACAAAATTGTTCTGCAGTGGCAATTAACCTGTTTTTTGCACTAAAACCCAAGTTTTGATATACCTACATTAATTATTTGGCTTTAGTATAAAACTGTTTGAATCTTGCATTAGAAAAATACTTATGAAGTATTTCAATGATTATCAGAATAATTTTAAAAGTTATAATTTTTAAATACTTGTAGCAGAACCTTACTAATTTCATTATTTCCATTATCCTATAGTTCTGCAACATCAGCTATTTGTGCCTCTGTGTTAATGAAATGAACAAACTATTCAGTTCTGAGGCCTTTTTCTTTACATAGGATTAAGAGTAGTTTTATGAAAGAATGAAACAGCTGCAGTAGGAAGGGAATTCTACATTTCCCTGCTTCTGATGTACTGTAGAGATTTAGATATTGTGAAGCTATCCAAAACTCCAGCCAATGTTTTTTTTTTAAAGCAGGAAGACCTTCAAGTGCTAATGTACTGAATCCATCTACCATTGTTTAAAGCAATTGCTGTTGATTTTTAGTCAAAGAAAAACATTGGACAACACAAAAGCAGTGTAATGTTATAGGATATAATAGAATAACAACAATAGAATGAGAGGTTTGCAGAAGTGTGAGGAATATTTAACTACGATACAGAAAAGATTATGTTGGAGCAGCACCTATATTAATTCCTCTGTGGAGCTGTAATAATTTCCAGTATGTAGTTTTGCTTTTTTCTCCACAAAGAAAGTTATATATTGGTTTCCAAGGTCACAGATTTTTATTCCTTAAAATTCAACAAAAAATGCCTACATTGTTTATAGCTAATTCATTCTGGAAGGCTAGCAACATTTTAAACGTATCTGACACATTCCACTTGTTATCAGCAGAAGGCCTATTACCTTTTACATTGTTTCAACATTATAATTTAATTACTGTGGAAACTCTACATATAGAAGCTGCATTTATTAATAAATATAAATCAAAAAGTCTAATGTAAATTATTGATATGCTGTATTATCTCAGCTTTTCTGTAGAGGTCCTCATAAAAATTATTTTAGTTTTGACAGTCTGACTTCCAGGTTTTTATAATATAGCTCTCAGTAGGACACAATCATGCATATATATGTTAACCTTTAAATAAATTTTCTTTAAACAAATATAATCTCTTTGCACCAATCCATGCACATCCATATTTTGAAGGTTATATTTTAAATTGCAATTATTTTGACTGTTTTCTTGCAGTGAAAAAGCTAGAGATTTTCTGGAGGGAAGATAAAGATGCTCACTATTAAAATATCTCAGTTTACAAAATAAG
This sequence comes from Strix uralensis, assembly GCF_047716275.1. Classification (NCBI taxonomy): domain Eukaryota; kingdom Metazoa; phylum Chordata; class Aves; order Strigiformes; family Strigidae; genus Strix; species Strix uralensis. The sequence continues at coordinate 8,811,710 of NC_133977.1, read as the reverse complement.
TTATTCTTTAAGTAAAACAATTAATACATCTCTCAGAATTAACCTTTGTTGCACACCCTCCACCACCAGCCACACGCTTGCTTGAAAACCACATACAGTTAAATCTCGCTGACCTCTAGATACGATACACAGCGGCGAAGTCATAGTATGATGCACAGCAGTTGACATGCATACCACAGCGTGGCAATATACCTACGTTCATATATACACAACACAGTGATGATGCATGCGTATGAGCCTAGAGATACTATATACGTTCCTGCCCGTTGCCTGTACAGTTTCATACTCCTAAAGGCACTAGACCCATTGTCCCGAAAATTAAAGTCTTAGATGCCCAACATAAACATTCCAGTGAGTTTTGTATTTTTAAATTTTTTTTTAAAGAGTAATTATAGCATCTATCTAAACAGGCCACATCCAGAAATAAGCTAGGTAACCATACCTGTCAAAGGTATTTATGCGTCACCAGTAGTACCTAGTCATTATAGAGAAACGATTACTGGAAAGAATCTAAATCACTGTTAGAGTAATCTCAAAGTACAATGTTGTAATTACAATTTGAATTTCAAATACAGAATACAGGGAGCGATATGTCTCTTTGGGCCAATTTTTGCTAGTCTTATTGCCTTCAATTTTTGTGGTTTTTTATTAGAAAATAGTATTTTCCATTATATTTTATAACACATTGACACACTGCAAATGCATTTCTACAGACATAATATACAATGCTATGAATATATTTACATTTACTCTAAATATTTAAAGAGGAAAGCCCTGGAAATAATCACATAAGAGTTATTTCTAAGCTGGTATATTTTTGCACTTTATATGTGCATTCCACTGGGGCTGAAAATCAGTGGAGAAATAAATCACCAGCACTTTTTGACTACATATTCAGGCTCTGTCAGTTTGCTTGAAATATATCAGATGATCCTTACCGATAAGAAATAACACACCTGTTCTAACAAAAGACCTCTTAACCCTCCTGTCAGTGACTGAAGCACCGTGGTGTTCCCAGGAGGAAGGCAGCGCTCTCCACAGGCAGCAGCAGCCCCCATGAGACCCACTGCCTCCTCTCGGTCTCCCAACAGCAAGCAGGAGCAGCAAGCCCAACTCTCCTTACCTTCCCCGCACATTCCCCTTCCCTCCATTTGATACAGCTAAGCTTAATTTTGTCTGCACTTTTCCAAGAAGCCCCACATATAAACTTCATTCTTCACACACCGCAGGCTACTCAGAACTGTGGATCATTGATACATCAAAACAAATGTTAAGCACACAATTGTTGTCATCTTCTGGAAGTATTTTAACTTCTGCGTTGTATAATTTAAATGCCATCAACTCAAATGAGATATTAACAACTGGCATTAATTGGAGCACAAACAACAAGGCTTTGATGAAATACAGTAAAATACCTTTTTTTTTTTTTCCCCCTCCTCTCCAGACTGCAGTTTTTACTGTGCTGAAGGTAAAATTGATCCTTCTCTATCTGGGTATGCAAGAAGTCCTGTGGAAGCATTCCTTACACCGGTGTAGGCTGATGGGGGTGGAGGGGCATTTTACCCTCCAGCAACTAAACTAGAGTAGATATTTCTAGCTTCTGAAGAAGAAAGGGTTTGGGGGCTTCCCTGTTCTACCATCAACCCTTGTTTTTGGTGGTTTAGTTAAATTAAAGAGAGTATTGTATCTAGGCTCCTAGCCAAGATGATTTTTAACCCTAGCTCTTAAGAAAGACTGGTGGTGTTTCCTCTCAAATTAAAATTTTTTTGAAATAGAAAGTATTTGTGGCCAGGAATAGTTAATGCCCAGCTATAACAAAGAACATTTCTGTAAAAAAGAAAGTGTTTTTTTAAGACAGTATTGATAATCTGGTATTTCTTGACTGTCACACTGAAGTATCAAATGCAATGACCACTGTGATGGTCAAATCATTCCTCTGGAATCTCACCTTTGAGCAGGAATATTTATCTAGGAAAAATGACTGCTAATCCTCATGACAGGTTTATTATTCACATTTCAATTTCCTCATAGCAACATACCAGCCTTCCTAATTAACAAACAAAACAAGCAATTCGGTTTCTCCAGTTTAAAACACAGATGTTACGAAGATCTGTTGGGAGACTTCCAGGCATGCTTTGTTCTGCCAGTTTTCCCAAGTTCTTTCCTTAATTTTAAAAGCTTTCCATTCTTCTCATTGTATGGTGGTTTGCTGTTGGTTTTGTTGTTGATTTCATTGGTTCATTTTGGGTTTTGGTGGGTTTTGTTTGTTTGTTTTTACATGCTATTAATTGACTGTGCTCTGACTGGCTCTATTTACATTTCTTTCTCTCACACCCCTTCAGAGAAATTCAAGAAAATCTCTATTTGTTTTTCTATGCATGAATGAACAGGTTTTTTTTTTTTATTACTGATATGGCCGATTTCCCATTAACTGAACTTAGGTGATCCTTCATGATGCTATCCTCCCATCCTTTTACCTTACCATACCAGTACAGTTAATACTGAAGGACATGCTAGCAGTCTCCAGAATTCATTAGAATCAGCTTTAGTATCTTTTAAATTACATAACTGACAATACTGCTAATGATTCAGAAAGGATAATTGGAATAATAAGCAGCAAGTTCCACATGCAAATGTGATGAAGGAAAAACAATAATTGAATTTTCATTAGAATTCAGTACAGCACATGCATTCCTGCACACCGTTAGTAATCCGGTCAGAGCTTCAACAGGGAGTCAGTAACTGTGTAATGTATAGATGTTAAATCCTACATCTGTTTGATCTTTTACGAGTGTTCTGTAGTCAAACCATACAGGCAGCATGTCTAAGATATTTGATATAGACTGTTCATGCTTTGCATAGTCAAAATGTGTGCATGTTAGGTCCAGAAGATCCAACACAGTGCAGCATGTGCAATTCTCAGCTTCAGATTTATTTGACATTCACTATACATTATACATCAAGGTTTCTTCCTGCCGTTCCCCCATTATACATGCAATATACATTATTGCAGATATACCTAATATCAGATTATAGTTTGTTTCAAACTATTTTGGAATGAAAAACATATATAGATACAACAGGCAAGAATGTTCTTATTGGAGACTTAGGGAGTTGTACGATATGGAAGCAAATGCTGCATAGCTTAGATGCTAATGGGGCAACGTACTCAAAGCTCAGACACTCTTAAATCCACACTTGTAGTAGATAATAAAATATTAATGCAAACCAAAACTTTAATAAGGAAGTATTTTTGATCATTAACTAATCAATACTTGCAGCAGTTAGTCAGTTATAGTCAGCAACCTCCAGAACTGTATTATTTCTATTACGTGTACTTTATGGAGCAACAGTGGAAAGTACTACGGGTTTATCTCCCAAAACCTTGCTATACAATAAGGTTATCTCTTGTAGATAAATGTAGCTACTGGAGATAGATCTTTAGTCAAATTCACAAGGAAGTTGAACATCTCTGAAAATCTTGCCCTAATACTCAGTTGTTAAAGATGTAAGCAGAGAAGTCATAAGAGGAATTTTACAGCAAAGGCTAAGCATATGAGTAATGACCACTTTGACAGCTACAGAACATAAAAAAGAAGGAAAAAAGCCCACATAACTCCTGAGGTTGGCTTGTCCCCTTCCTTTCATTTACAAGGGTGAAAAATATGCTGCCTAATTGGAAAATTGTGTGATGCACGACATTCTCACTGCACGTATGGGAATGAATGTGAGCAAGACAGGCTCAGCTCATCAGATAGAGAATTGACAAGGCTGCACATAACTAATTAATACACACTGACCACAAATAAAGCATGGTATAGAAACTATATTATTTTCATTTTAGCTGTACGAACAATGGTCACTTCACATGGATTCAGAAAGACAATTGGGAAGTGCATGTCTGATAGAAATAGCACTTTTGAAATTAAAGCAGTAATAAACTTTTATATTTGTCACTCTCTTATTCATAAGCACAAAAGATGGATCAATGTTTTAAGTCTGCCAAGCTACCAGTTGGGCACAATTAGTTTTCTGATTTTATTATAAACCTATTTAATATGTTACATACCCTATTACCACTGTACAGTTCAAGAACCTTCTAGCCCAGAAAAATCTTAGACAGTACATTAAACCACAAGAGGCTTTGAAGTATGTTTTCTCACATGGACTAGCATTTCTCAATTCCAAATTTTATTCTATTCTCAATGATCCAATAACATATCGCTTCACCAAAGGCACCCCAGTGTCTATCCAATTTTTACACAGAAACTCTGGAAATACCAAATTTTCCAGCAATATAGTGAAGATATAACATATGCAAAGTCTTGTGAGAACTTAATGTAGCTTAAGAAACTATATCAAGGAAAAATTGTATCCTAGAAAACTCTGCTTTTACATTTGCTTATAAAAATCACTTAATAGTTATTTAGTACATCTATTATATTTACGGCACTTGAAGTTAATGTTCCAAAAAATAAATTTGTTCTTTCCCTGAAAGTGATTAGTATTGTTCCTGACATGTGCTGTGAGAAGAATTAGTTTTAAAACATCAGAAAGCTATTAATGTTCTTATTTAAACATCCTGTCTAAGCTATCTAGGCTTTGATAAAAATGAATATGGATCTCCCCCTGGTTCCCAGAAGTTGTACAAGGAGGACTTTAGGTTGATCAAAGACGTTTCAGTCACTTAAATACAGAGTCATGGAATCTCTGAAGGAAGTGTTTCTTAATCCTCAAGAAGATACGAGACTGTCCACATGGGTGCAGTTGATCCTGGGATCTAACCATTATTGACCTTAACTCATGCACTTCTGGTTTATGGTTCACATATGTAAATAGCTGTTCTGGACTGAACAGCCCCTATGGTTCTCACATTTCCTGTTATTTTCTCTTTCCATCAATATCCTATTAACATAGAACAATTTTCCTTAAAGATCATTTCATTAGAAACATAATATTTCTTAACTTTTGTATTATTTAGTAGGCATTTCTATTCAAGCAATTTTTCTTAATATTCCAGCTTAATGTCTTTCAGCCTTCAGTATATTCGCATCCATTTATTACAGAACATGCATCATTTCCATAGTAGCACAATCAATCAGAGGGGTGGGGAGAGTGCAGAGAGAACCGAAAAAAACGACACATAACCCTCCTAAAGCCCTTCTGAAGTAGCCCGAATTTTTCTATTGCATGCAATAAACTTAACCAGTGATTGAGGAATGTCAATAAAGCAGGACAAATTAAAAACAAAATGGGAAATGGTACCATAGAACTTAGAGGCAGACAATTATAATGCTTCAAGCTTCAAGTAATTTGTTTGCTCTTCCTGACCTCTACAACCCTTGATCTTCCACATACCACATTGCCTTATTTAAGCTGATTGGTTTATCATTCCTGTATCCAAATCTCTGACTTCATTCCCACTAGTGAGACAGAAACCAGCAATCCCCTCCTGGTACAAAACCATTAGAGGCTTGACTGAGTTCAGTTATTGCTTGAATAGTTTATCAAGTGTCTACAATTTCGTTACTGGGGAGCACAGACATTGAGCAGACAACAAGGTGTTAGTCACATTACCAAACCCAGTCCCCCAACTATGTTACAAAAGGTTGAGCAATAAGCATTGACAACTTCAGCTTGATACTAAATGTGCATAGCAGCCACGTCAGTCATTGATTAGCATCTTTCCAGGAGTAGCAAAATGACTGATCATCTTGGCTGTGCTAGAGGGCTGACAAACCAGGGCTGTTTGCACTTGCTTCTACCACCATGCGTTTGGGAGGTGTATGTGGAATACACTTTACAACTAAGAAGGTAACCCCTTCCAGAAGCCAATGCTTCAATCCTTTCCATACTCTGCCAGAAGCTTGATTTAGCAAGTCTAGCCATATCCTACACCATTTTATAACAGAAATGGTTCAGTGCCAGCCCATTACACTTGGGACAGCAAAATGCCAATTTGCTCATAGCTGAAGAGCCTTGAGCTGAATCAATATCATTTATTCAGATCAGTATAATTTATTCATTACTCAGGAATATGTGATTTTCATGAGTTGGCAATCAAAGGAACCCAGGGATGCAATGCATATTCAATAGCTGGCCTTCCTTGTCTTCTGTGTTGCACAAAAGGAATCCTACCCAGACTAGTTGAGGGCATCTCTCTGCACTTGTCAGTAGATGGACCATGAGTGTGTGGACTCAACTTGCTTAGAAAGTTAACCAAAGACGTCTTCCATGCAGTCTCTAGAAGGCTTTTGTTGTGCTAGTCATGGCCTATGGGACAGGTCACTAGAGAACAACATGTCACTCTTACCTTTTCCCCCTTCATGACTAGCAACAGAGTGGATGACAGTGACCATACATCTATACACACATTATAATGGCAATAAATATGGACCATAGATCTTTAACTATATTCAAGGTCTCCAAGACCTGGTACAATGTAAGTCATACCCCTTAACCTTATTAGCCAAGGTTCTAGAAATAAAGTGTCAAGTTCAGACATACAGGTTATTATCCAAATACACCAAACATTTTGCAGCCCTCGCTATCCTCAGGACATCATTATTGCACATACCTGCATAGGTGATTTATTTTTTCCTTCTAATGTACCTATATTTAATTGCTTTTAGCTAAAAATCGGTATAAGGAGATCACCTCAGGAACTACAGCCATTAGCTACCCAGTCCTTCATTGTAAGGAAAGTCAAAGTCAACACTAGTCTTCTATAGAAATTTTAGTAACATTCTTAAACATCCCTACAGATTTAACCAGTTTCATCACATTTCTGGACAGAACTGTTTTGTCATAGTAGTGACAGTTTGGGGAATAAGCCTGTGTCCAAGTTTAAGTTTCATCTGGTTCTGTAAACACTAGTTGTAAATATAGCTGTCATTATGTTTTACATCATGGCATAACAGGCAGCTAAAACATCAGAAAAGTTACATCTCAAAAACACAACAGAGAAACCAAAGGACCATCAGTACAGCTCCTTGCAAGTGGATTTTTTTCCACACGGGATCTTTGTATGAACATTGTTTTACAGCAAACCATTCGAGGACACTGAGGCCAGCCCAATGACTGGGTAGGACAGTGGTTCGCTTCCCTGAGGGAAAGCCAGTCCGGTTAGAAAGGAACATTCTTCAAATCCCAGGGAACTGTTTTTCCTTCAGCAGAAAGCAGCCTTCAGCAGAAAGAAGTAAGCATTTACAGGCTCTTCTCTCAATCAGCTAGTATCAGATCTTGGGCCTGATGAAAGAAGCTAAGAGCTGATGCACAAGGATTGCCACTAGAAGATTAACAGGCTTTCTAAATCTGTATTAGTGTATAGTTGCATGTGTCCATCTTCCCAGAATCCTATTGTTAGCCCTCTTTCTGAGTGCCCCTTTACCCTTGAACAATAGCTGAGCAATCAGCTGTACCTGTGAGATCTGAAATATTAATTCTCTTGTACAGATGGCTGTAAGATAAAACCTCACCACAAGAAGCATTACTGCTGTCCTGCCACCTCCTAGAGCATCCAGAGCTAATAAGCATCCAACACCATCTTGACACTCAGAGTTTCACAACAGATGCAAGTTAGCATCTGGAAGTATTAACAGCAGTTTAGTTTCCAAGCAAAAAGCCACACAGTATGTGATAGCATAGCCTGGGTATTTAACAGGCTCTCTCTGAAGGCTCTACCCCCTCCTAAGAAAAACAGTACATGCCCCACTCATTCAGAAATGGGGGAATTTCATCCTCCTGACATTTTATACACAAACAGCTCTCTGAAGAAAAAGCTCATATACTTTCCTACAGATTCATTTAAGTGGGTGGTGAATTAAGCCTGCATGTGTTACGCTTAAAAATCCTTCAGGAGGGAAAACATTGTTTAAGATATCAGATCTTTTTCCCATACACACACAAATTATTTTGAACTACTAAGCCATTAAACCCCTTCCATAGTAATACATTACTTAACCACACTTCATTTGAATTCACTACAAAATTCCACATAATTCATATTTCACCCAAGAAAGAGAGGTATGTTACAGCACTTGCCAAATTGCCAGCAACTAACTGTTACCAAGTAGGTGTGCTGCATTCCAAGCAGAGATTTAAAGTCTAAGCACTTTTGTAGAGGCAAGACACATTTGTCTTGGTTAGTGCTTAGGAAAACCACAGTATATTATGTCACCCCACTGCTCTGTTCTTAAAAAATAGAGGCACTGACCTCACAGATGGGGCTCCTGATCCAGGTGAGCAGAGCAGGGATGACGATAGCAATAAGACCCATCAACAGTCCAGTGATCCTCAGCAAAAGCAGGGTTACATGTCAGGCCCAAAGTCAGTCCAGGAAATCCAAACAGTAGGTCAGGAACAGGACTAAGAACAGATATACTTAAAACAGCTCAATCCAAGTCTGAACCTTCAGGCTGGAGCTTAAATGAACTCCTGGGTTGATGGGCTGCAGGTGTGGGTGAAGGGCCAGGTGAAGCTGGTCTAGATTTGCCGGTACAAGGCTAGACAGACTCCTGGTCTTGCCACCTATGGCTCTTCTCAAGTTAAGTGATTTTCTTTTTACAGCTCCGTGTATTGTTTGCATCTGCTCTGTTTCAATTCAGGTAGGGAAGAAAATGCACAAGTGATACTGGGCTCATGCTCCACTTGCACCTATGCATAGCTGCTTAAATTGCCACTAACAAATAACCTCAGCCTCCCACTGCAGGCAGGGCAATCACCTGCAACAAAAATGCACAGGCAGGACTTTTGCCCCACATTTAAGACTACAGCTCTCCTGCTGATGCCCTTGAAAGCAAAACTTGACCAAAAATACTAGAGCAAATGTCTTTCAATTCAGAATCCAGAGTGAGATCTGACTTTCACAGCCACTCTCTAGAAAGTAATTTGCATGTATGGGCAAACTGATGTCCCAAACCAACATGAAAGTTCATTTTTTGAAGCTCAAGTACAACTCTACTGTAGCATCTACTAAAAGAAAGTGTAGTAAGATATTCAGCTATAGAAACCAGAGGGATAAAATGCAATTATATTGCATGTAATGAAACAAATAACTTTGATATTTTGACTGACACAAAAGATCATATTTCTGCCACACATCTGGGAATTATTATTAAAGAAAGGTTTTCATATACACATGTACATTCCCCTACAGAAAAACAAAAATTGCCATACAAAGAATTAAGCCATTATATTCCTTCTGCTCTACCTCAAATGAGTCTAAACAGGAAAACAATGAATTTGTTCCTTTTCCTTGAAAAAATAAAAGAGAAAGAAAGCAACTTTATACCTCATCAAAAGAAAATAAGCTATTTACAAGGGTTCCTTTTCAATGTTCATTTTAAAAGTCTCATTGTAAGCAGACAGTATTTCAGAAGAGAGAAGATGTATCATTTTCTTTTGTTGTTATACATGAATATATTCTCCAGCTTGTCAAACATCTAAAGTGTAAGCTGAGATTCTTAAAAATCGACAAGGCTTACTTATTTTTAAAATTCTTATAGATCTTTTTTTTGAAGATATGAAGATTGTGAAAACAGACTTCAGAGAAAACGGATCAGACAATTTTCCAGATTAAATAGTCACAAACCATGTGAGCAAATTCAAAAATGAAATAGTATCAAACCTCACTATGGCAACACTGAAATTCCCATGTTCTTTAAACATGGCAAAATTGGAGACACCTTCCAGACCACACACCTTGGCCTACCACATTTGAAGAATGGAAAATACTTGTAGCAAAAATAGCCAAATAATAATAGTGGTGTTATTGGTATTTTAAATTTGCAACACATTTTTCAGCATATATTTAGTTCCAGAATTACTTAATTTAAATATTCAGCTTTAATAACATGTCTGCACCTGCTGCAGTAAACTTCAAATTACGTTCTCTACTTACTAGGGAAGTCCAACACAAATCAAATGGAAGTGCTCTATTCATCTAAAGAAGGGTTTCCTTTGGGTAGCCACATGACAGTGTGAGAAAGACACTAAAATAGATCATTGATTAAAACAGACATGATTCTTGCCAAGCACTGACATAGGTTAACTACAGAACTGACTTTAATTCCATTAAAATTATATAAAGGATGCAATCCAATCACTTCAGTGAATTAGTTTTCTCTCCAATGAAGAAAATATTACATTATCAAACTTGTTATGCATTCATATGATGACTTGATGCTTTTTAGAATGGACTCTATTCACCAGTAACATCTACCTTCAGAGGGTTCTTATATGCTATTGCACATACTGAAAACATTTCTAAAAGCTGCATATGTGTTGTAGATCAAGCTACAGCCATGATCACTACTTAGATTCTCTTTTACTAAGCACACCATATACATGTATTAAAATTCAAAATTTTAAAAAAATGAAAAAAGAGCTGCCAAATCAAATGTTGATATATATATATAAGTTGATGTGTGCACCCTTTGCCCATTTGTGTATAGAAAATGCATGGCCCATAGCGTGGCACACTGGGAACCAGTATGGTTTGCTGTATGCCTCAAAAGTAATATTCACTTATATATGATGTCTTTGCATTTTGCAAAGACAAGTGTTATAGCAAAGATTCCTATAACTAATCAGTGTTACCACAACAGCCTCAGAGGCAATAACAGAACCCTCAAATCCCGCCTTGCTGTACACTGTCTTTAAGACATCGGACTAAAGCACTTAACTTGTGTGGGTTCTGAAGCAGCTATAAAGTTTGGAATTATATTTCCCTCATCTGTTCATCAGCTAAGACAAACTAGCTGATTTTATGAGTGCTCCTATTCTATTTCTGTAGAAACAGAAAACAATACATTTGATTCATTGCTGAAATTTTCGAGGGAGTACGTGGGTAAATCATGACTTCAGAAGTGCGAATAACAGTTTTAGGAAGCCACTCCAACAGAATTTTGGGCTATGCTTGGTGTGTTATGTTATCATTAAAGCTGTGTAAGGAAGGTTTTTGTTTGCTTCAACTACTGAATTAAAAATAGAACTGCTTTAGAGGAGAGAAGAGTTGAAATGCTGTGGCTTTCTTTTCTCTGATGAAATAATAAAAATTTTGTTCCGTTCATTCAGTGGGATCTATAGCAAAGCTCTTGGCTTTCAGGCTCATGGAAGAAAAGCAGTGAAGGGCAGCAAGTGGATTTTAACGTTGCCTTGAGCTCTACTTCTCCGCTAGACTGTACAGGATATCCCTGTGAGTGGATATCCCACTTTGTACATGTCGCATAAAAAGTCGCAGAGGACAAGGGAGTGAGACCAACTCTCCAGTACGATACCTAGTACAATTCAAATGGCTTTTTTGGTGACTTGTTCCATAACTTTCAGAGCGACTCAGGTGAGGCTGACTGGCTCGTAGTTTTCCAGATCTTCTTCCCTTCCCTTTTTGAAGACAGGCATCATGTTGAGTTTTTGTAGTCACTGGGGAATACCTGTAATTGCCGTGATCTTTCCAATGTTGAAGAGCAGCTTCGCAACGATGTCTCTGTCCTGCATCACCTTCAGACACATTCCAACTTGTCTCCTGGGCTTATATAGGCACAGGTCACTGAAAGAGTAACAGTAGTAAATGATGTTGTTAATTCTGGGTATTTTATATGGGGAACCACATACAGTGATTCTCACTGTCTGAAAACAACCCAAACCAGCCTCTGGAACTTTTCCAACAGGCACAGAAATGGAATATAATTTTTTTTTTTTTTTTGTATTATTCGTTAAATTGCAGCACTTAAAAAGTCTCCTGATTTTGAAGAAATATTTAAAGATGAAACAAAAAAAATTTAATAAACATGCACTTTGATATCTCTATCCAGTGTTACATTACAAAATTAGGAAATGGGAATGCTTTCTCAGAGCCCGATGTAACATGTTGGGCACTATAGATTTCTAAGCTTTACCATATCCCACACAGATATTAACACCCACTGTGGTCATTTCTGATTATAGAATCTCATTTCTGAGGTTCTGAATCATCAGGTAAATATGAGTCAGAAAAATATTGCTGTTTTAATAGATGCAATCAACAAGAGGTTGGGGGACAGAGGAGGAAACATCTTATTGCTACAAGTAACAACATATTTCTTCATAACTACCGACATCTATTTGAAAAAAAATAGTTTTCTTTACCAAGTGAAATTATCAGCAATTTATGTGTAGCTATGGCAACTTTCACAAAGTATGAAAAGGAGAAACGGATAAAGCAGAAAAATAAATTTGCAGGGAGATTTGGAACAAATAAAATTGAAATTTCGTAAAATCAAGGGCATTTCCATTTAAAAATTATCCTCGCAAAAGGGAATTAAAACTCTCCCAACATCCTGGTATTTTAGCCTACAATCAGTTTTTATAACTGGAAACCTGTCAAGAAAAAAATGAGTCCATTTTCTACAGCAAGAGAAAAAGAAGAGCTTCAACAAGAGATTTTTAACTGCTTACAAAACCATGCTTTTGCTTCTGATTTAATCCTATAATCAAACACAGTATGCAGACAGAAAATGTTACAGTATTTACTTGTAGTTGAATTGACTGAGAAAAGTGTTACTGTTAGGCACTTGCCTTATCTTAAGAAGCATTAAATCTGCTGGATGTGATGAAATCTGTTCTAAAGTATTTATCAAACACTGTGAAAATCGGCAAGATTAGTAACATGGCAATGTCATCATTTGTCTAGTCAAGGGTAAAAGGTTCTTGGAAATGGGAGAAATAGAGAATATTTACTTTAGTGAGTAACCTCAGAAAACTTTGACATACTATGCTGGAAAAGCCTGGAATATAGATGTCGTTCCTACACAGCAGTTCTTTTGAATGCACTATCAAAAACTTTGCATGACTTTCAGTGCTCTTGGCCAAAGTCCCAGACGGTGCAGTCATTCCCAAGGCTTACACTTTGAAACTACTGCTCTAAAGATGAACTCAGTCTCACACCATGGTAAATGCCAGCTAAGGGATGAGAAAATGCTTACTCACCTGAATCCCCTGCTGACATGGAGAGAGGGGATGGAGCACGGTCCTCCAGCATGGGTAGCTGATGGGCGTGGGAAGAAGTGAAAGTCACCTTGTCACCAGCAGAGACAGGCAAATGGCACTTAGTCACTGTGGAAGATTTGGATGGGTTCTTCATGTGCATCACTGTATGTTGTAGTTGAGTCAGAGATACTTGATGGTCCAACCTCCCCACTACCACCACTCGGTGTTCTCAGGCAAAACCTCTCATCTTCTGACATTGCTCGATATGCTGCATAGAGACTGTGAATTTCTGCAGGTATTATCCCCCATTTCCATGCTATAGCAACACGTTGCTTCTAGGTATAGGTAGATTGTTTGGGAGTCTGTGCTAGAAAACTACTCTGTATTTTATAAAGCTGAAACAATTTAGTCAAAACATAAATCAGCTTTTTTTCTACTCATTTGGGAGCCAGTGGTGGCATTATTCAGTCACCAACATGTTCATGTTAAAAATCAGGGATCTAGTAAAACAAGAAAATTAGGAAAGCATATGAGAAGGGAAGATGTGGTTAAAAAAAACAGGGGTGAAAATAGTTACATGTAACAAGTAATTAGGCTTATCAGGGGAAAAGGCCAGATAATAACAGACCTTTGACAGGAAGACTGAATGTAATACTTGTTTTAAAATAAGGAATGATTGAGCAGGAACAGTGTGTAAAATATAGAGATCTTATTTGTCTGTTTTGTTTGTTGGGGTTTTTTTTGAAAAAAAGGCACTTTAAAAAATATAACACTTCTTTCTGACAAAGGGAAAACTCACGTCCAATGTTACCTACTATGTCTGGGACTATAGGCCTTTTAAAAGTGTGTTGCATCTGTCTTACAAAGGCAATAAGGCTATGTCCCCAGAAATCAGTGATGTTAGACACTAACTTTAAAAGCCTATGCTTTTTAGTAGATACTTAATATTTTCTTTCCTTCCAAACATCGTGCGCTTGTGGAAGATGAATCGGAAGAATTAAATAAAATTTTCCTTCTTAATAGCAGCTCAAGAGGTAATTATTTCATTAAACAGAGACCTCCAGGGCTGTTCAAAGCACAATGCCAGTTTCACTTTGAAAAGACATTGCTGTTCCTCATCCTGACAGCTCCACTGAGAGGGGGAACTGTACCCCTCTGCTCGTTACTGTGCCTTACGGACTGCTCCCAAGAACGACGCGCCACATCGTGCTGCACGGGATTGATAGCGAGCCAGCAGCGCAGCCCCCCACAAAGCAGAAGCCGAGCACGGTCCTCATGGCTCATTGCTACGTGGTCTGATAACGGATAGCCCAGCCCTGTGATTCCCAATGTGGCACAGGGCATTAGCATTCATTAGATCTGCAACTGATTGGGCTTCGGAGAAATACAGTTGTGAAGCGGATGGGTAAACTGGTTTTAATCTAATCACACAGCCTGGATGTAATATAATTTAACAGCACCCATGAATAACCTCGTTGGATAATGTCTATGACATGGAAGGCAAATGGATTTGGTAACAGATAGGAAGGCCAGATCTGGAGATTTATCAATATCTCTCAAGACACAGCGATATCGGCTGTATTCACAATGGGTAATTTGGAGTGTACAATCTTCATACAAGATGTAGGACAAACATGCTGGTTTGAATCCGTGGGGATTTAACGCTACATAAAATCATTCCCCAACTGACACAAATGATAACAGCAGTGACGCAATGACTACACTTCTAGCTAAAAGTGATACTTGCACTGTTGCTTCATGTAGGTATAATGTTACTGGATTTTATTTTTTTTTCACTGAAAAGCTTCTAAGTTAAACTAAAAAAGTAAATCAAGATAAAAATTAGTATATTGAAAATCTAATGAAATAACAATCACCAGTTATTTTTTTCTAAAGTGAAATAATTTTGTTGTTAAGTGTAGAACAAAAGCATAAGTAAAATCCACAGCATATGAATAAAAATCCTTACAGCTGCATTGCCTTCTGGCTACACAGATCTCTCCACTTCTGTGGCACAGTTAATATTTTCTTTTTATAAAGTACTGTGTCCATATTCAATATTCATGTAATTAGGTATTTTGGCTGACTTCTCCCATCCTGGAATTGAATGAGCAATTCTATGTCATAAATTCCAGCTGATTCAGTGGGCGGTGAAAAGGCAGCAATTTTTTCTATTCATCTAGAGATGGCTCTCCTAAAGACATTTGTATTGTCCCACATTGTATTTTAAGTTTGAGGTGCCCACTGCACTGCATCTTGGCAGGTACAGGGTCCCCCAAAAGCTGTTTTATTTGTCTCTGTTCCTTCACTTTGACATGTGAGTATCAACAAATGTCAGCAAACCAAGGATGTTTGTGATGCTATTGCAGTCATGCAGAATGAGGGCCCCTAATAAAAAAATACAGCCCGTGTTGAGACATACAGTCTGCTCTTTTCAAGCTATTGCTGCTTGGCACCCATGAAGTCCTAGTGAACTACTCCAACCAACCCATGAGCAGCAATGCACCGTCCAAACAGATGGCTGCAACTGCAGGCAGCCAAGAGACCACGGGTTTTATTCATGACGTGTGGGTGTTGACAGCATTTCCAGACATAAATCCAAATGGCTGTCAGTTCTGAGTTTCTTGTCTAAAGAGGATATGTCAGCGTTAATCTACCTCTGAGACAGATTACCTTTCACAATAGAAAATCTTCCGCTTATTTATAATTGGTTTACCCTTAACACTTGCAGATCTTTCCTTTCCTGAGCTGTTATATAGTGGGGTTTGGATGCTTTTAGCATCAGTTCACCTCTGAGGTAGGTGGATCTCAAGGATGAAAGACTAATTTGCACATGATTTGGGGGTTTGATGTTTAGTCCAACACATAGGGCTAATTACAAGCTAGCATAGAGGCAGGAGTATTGAAAAAGTTTTTTGGCTTTATGCTTGTTTACACACAAAATAAAACACAGGCACATACTTCTTCTATGTTTCCAAATGAATAATTTCACATCTGGTGTACCACTGTTACATACTGTAAGGTGCTTATGATCAAGAAGACTCCTCATTCCAAACCAGGTCACAGTAGAATTGCTACACTGGTTTTTAAAGGATGACGCTGATATATGTAATAAGAGCACATGACCTGTCAGAATTTAGTGATGAACTGTCAAAATCAGCCAGGTAAGTCTTAAGGCATAGCTAGTCTACACAGAATATGTGGAAGCTTTCCAAAAACCCTTAATTAAATAGAGTGGTGAACCAAGTTTTAAAAAGCTGATTTCACCTAAATCTACATACCAATAGCTGCTCTGGCATTGCCTAATACAGATAAAAGTATTAAGAAAATTAAAGAATGCATAGAGGGAACAGCAGAGGACTATCCCTAGTCTGTTTCAATATACAAATACAGTTAGATGGTGTTTGCAATAAATCAGTGACAGAATGTTTTCATCACCATTAATTTGTACTTACTTTCTCTATTAGCTCACAACAGCCTTAAAACAGCCTTTGTTTATGCATTATGTCCTGTGGTACAGCAAATTTCCACAGCCTTCTGCATCCCAGACCTCAGACGAACCCTTGACAAGGCACGGTCATTCTAGAGAAACAATATCAGCTCAGTATTAATTAAAGAAATGTGCATGAAAACTCTCAGTACAGTTAGTTCCATCAGGTGAAATGAGCTTTCTTTGGATTGCAAGCCAATGACAGCCCACAACAAAGCATGGTATAAAGCTATCTTAAGATCAATTAAATAAAAATGAAGATAAAAATCTATACATTGCATTCTAATTTTCTTTCAACAAAGGACAGATTAATTTAAGAAGGCCTAAAATGCTTTTATCCCTGTTGTCCATGTGGCTTCCTTCATCCACATGCCACAGTAATACTTCACATTCAATTAGGAGATGGGAAGAGGCAGATCCTTCTAAAAATTAATGTCGCTTTTCTTTCTCTGCTCCATTCCCTGTTAGTGAAGCCTTTCACACATCTTAGGGATGATTAAAGGCTAAGATACTTTAGCCTGAGGCACCACTGAAGAAGAGAGATGGTGCTTTGGTGTCTTCCTTCGTTTGCAGTAGAGCTCATGGACTCAAATAATTCCTGTACCTTCCTCTACTCAAGACTGGGGCTATCCTTCTGTTTATTTGCCATGTTATCACAGTACTTAAAAAGCTTTGTGAGTGTATTTACAGAGAAAACAATCATTAATAAGAGGCCTCCTGGGCTCTCCCTTGGAAATCAAGTCATCAAGAACGCAGCAGACATTTCTGTTTGTCAGAGGGACAAGGACTTCATGGACTCATTTCCTCACCTCCAGGAGCCCACCCAAGAGCTGGGCTTCTGGCAGACAAAGCCCTAACCTGCCCAGAGGCACCACAGTTTGAAGTGCCGTATTACTTTCATAAGCTTGCCATGGACAATTATATTTTATCCTGTGGATCCTAGAAGCGATGTGTACGGGCTGCAAATTCAACATGAGAAAAAGGAGTATCTCACATAGATTATCAGCAGCTGTGCATGAGGTACTCATTTGAAATTCTCCCATAATTGTAAAGGGCCCCTTGAGAAGAACAAATAAGCCCTGCCATGTTTCCTAATCTTGCTACACTAGTTATACAGAGAAATGTTCGCTCCTAATGATGACACAAAAGCTGCTGTAAGCTTTTCTTCTGCAGCGCCGCTGCTTATATCAGCTATTATTCAGTTATTCCATCCTAGCAGTGGAGAATCATTTTTGTGCTTTTCATTCTTCCTCCCAGAGGGCAACAGATGTAATAAGTTATTCCCTGTCTGGCACATTAAGGCTTGAAAAATTAATGCAGTGCTGCCGAGATTTCCACTTTCCGCTTTACTTAGAGTGCCAAAGCTTTGAATTTCAGTGAAAAAATATTAAGTAATAAAAAGCTTATTTTAAGTTTGTTAATGTACTTGTCTGTTTTAATGCCTTTCTGAGGTTTCCACAAAATAAGAATTCCAGTGACTAATCTTCCTGAATTTTTTTTGCTTCTAAGCTATGACTCTACTGTCTAATTGAGACCTCTCCCCTTTCTCAATTATGATATACCAACTAAAATTTAAACACTATTATCAACTGCATTATGTTAAAAAAGTAATCGATTACGAATATCCAATGAATGTAGATATGCTTACTCGCAATGTTTTATCAGGCCGCTCACAAAAAGCCCCTGGTCACATCACCCCACAGTTTAATCAGTCACATATTGCTCTGTACATGTAGCTTTCACTTTATACCCAAGCCTATCCATTCCTTCAATAATATTGTCTAGTTACATGACTTTTGTAAAAGAGAGTAGTAGTTCAAACCAAATGTCACCTGTGTTTTATTGCTTTTGCTCAAACTGTCCCTTTGGAAGCAGCATGTGAAGCTTGCCTGGGGTTTTGATAACCATGACACAAGGCTTGCAGCAGAAAATTAGAGTCCATCTGGTTGAAGAGTTCATCACAGAGGGTCCAGAGGATGTCACAGAGATAAATGTATCATATAATCCCTTGGAGAATTACTGGGGATGGGTTTATGTATGCAAATGTGTTTCCCTCTAAATTAGCACTATCTAATCACTCATGTCATACACCTTCAACAGGCACATCTACAAAGTGGCTACCTTTGCAAATAATAAGCAGACTTATATCAGGTGATTATAGCAAGGGAAAAAGGCAAAGTGTAGTAAAGTGTAAATTGAAGAAGGCTGGTAACGAAATCAGAACATGGAACTTCCTCCTCTTCCAAAAATAATGCAGAATTTTTTTTCTGTCCTCTCCCAGATATTCACAGTAAAAGAGATGAAACAAACCCTCGATTTAGACTTTATCTGTGCAGAAGTCAGTTCTTAGTGTCAGAATTCTTACTGAAAATAACAGGGTGGAAAGCCTCAAATTAAATACACAGGTTCAAAATGCATTAGTTTACAGGAAGAGAGAGTCCCAGGCAATTTTCCCTAGCACTGTAGAGCATTTGCAAATCCTACTGCTTCGTGTATTCCAAGTCTGCAATCATGGGAACCGGAACTAACTACACATCATATCAGGCTGTCCTTTCACTCCTACATACAGCCACTTAGCTCTTTTTTCCTCCTTGGATAGAAATCCTCAAATAATTTCTCCTTTGTCCTCCAGGCTGCTGGCTGGGCCCCAGAGAGTGCTGAGCATTAAAGAGCACAGACTTCATATTTCCAGTCTCTAGCAACACTTGTTCCTTTATTCCACAGAGAGGGATCTCTGTTTCCTTAAAAGCTGGCTTTGCTGATTCAAGCTTCCTCATCTCAGCAGATTTCAGTTCAGAGTTTGATCTATCAGCATCAAAGACATCCTTCTGTTCAGAGCATGCCTCAGCGATCAGACAATAAGCAGCAGAAAAGTTTCAAATGAGGCTAGTGGTTCCCCAGGAGACCAAAGGCAATTAATAACATGTTTTTCTGCAAGGAGCAGAGCTAATGAAGCCTGATTTCCTACACATCTGAGACATTCATCTTCTACCCTGTCTGTAAACTGTTAACCCAGTTACCACTGTAAACCAAGCTCCTCTGTCTCCCGCCTCCCGTCTCACCTGACGATCCCCCCTTACCCAATTCTTCCTGTATCTTACTGTGACAATCTTCTTGTTTAAACAGTCTTTGACAAACATCCACTTTCCTCTTGTTCCTACCAGGACCTCCACAGGGTCCTCAGCTTTCTCTGTGCATGCACATTTATTTGGTCTATCACTTGCAAGATGACACATGCTGTGGTGAGCCCAGAGCCACATGGGTACTCAGGGGCCAGCAAACTGCTGCCAGGCAGAACAAGTAATGTTTGCACCTTCAGCAGAAGGCATATTAATGTGCGCACTAAATGAAAACCATAGGCACTTCACAGCTACAAGACTTCAGTTCAGCCAGAGTTGCCGAGTTTGGCTGAAACAGGCCAATAAACACAGAAGTTATCAGGAAGCATTGGACTAGTGAGACAAAAGGAGCAAGAAGAAACAGTGTCAGTGCAAAATTTTTTCTCTGAAAACCAGGCAACCAAAAGAACAAAGTCATCTTTCAACAGCTGAACTGTGACCCTGAGTCAGTCACATATATTGATCAGGATCTGATATGAGCTACTGCAGTTGTGACACTGGCCATCTTTTTCAAATAAAGACGTGGAAACTGTAATTTTATTAATACCTGGATCATGATGATTGACTGCCATTTTAAAAAATGAACAATGTGAAGCTAGAAGATGAACAGAAGCTGATCAAACTGTCACTAAAGAGACTCACTTGGTTCCCCTCAAGTGTGTCATTAAACTGGATTATTCTCTATCAAACAATGTGGGAGCACGCTTAGAGGAAACCTCTGAGCTCTCCAGCTGCTCAAGGGACTCATCCTGTGGACTCTTTGGATATAACTTTTGAACATAGTATTTAGTCCTATTAGCAGGAATATGAAGGGGTAATTATTTTCATTTAGGGTTCCTCACCAAAATTTTTAAGCCACCATCTGACCTAACCTACAAACCAATACATCTGCCATTAGCTGGGATTTAGAACAAGCCATACAGATTGAAGTGTCTGATATCTATGGAACTACTTAATAACATCTCTTACCTAATCTCTAGATTAACCAGACTGTACCTTGTCTTCAATCATGCGCTATTGTGAACAGTTTCAAGTGGGAACAGAGAAGACTTTGCAAAATACTCTTGCAAGAAAAGAGTTTTCATTTAGCAGGTGGCAACTCAGAGAAATGGAATAGTCTTTATGAGATGCTGTCTACCTTCCAGTCAACGGTTTTCTTATAGGTCACAGCATATTGTGATTGCTGCTGCTTGTAATAATGTCTGCATGACTTGTCTGCAGGTTTCTCTTTCTTCTTATTATGAAATCCAACTCTACAGCTGAAAAAAAAAAAAACATCAAAGAAGCATAACATCTCTAAGAGCATGGCAGTGGGCAATTTAGACTGTAGATTCAAAGAAATTCAATACTATTTGGTTCTGGTTTTTTTCCAAATACAAACTGTCATACAGATATAAATCAGCTATACTAATTGCAGATGTTGAAACTCAGGCATATAATTTCTGCAAAGGGCCTGGAATAAATGTCCTTATTTCCCATAATCCTTCCAGTCATACTACATCTGTTAAACAGGACTACAGCTGTCAATTAAAATTGAGTAAATAGATGTTGCCATTCTGATCAGATCATTTATACCTTTCTATTTAGTGCTCTAAGTACAGGAATTACAGAATTGCATCTTTTTCTGAGGGGAGAAAACTTCTGGCATGACTCATTCACCATGTAAGACATTTTGTTCACACCATTTAAGAGATCTACTTGGAACCTAATTATTTAACTTATGTTCTTTTAACTTGCTATTACAAAGTAAGATGATCACGCCTTAGATTTAAACTAGCTGATCACAGGAGCTGAAAATCAGTATGTTTCTTGAAGATGAATGGAAGTACCATCAAAGGAAGAACAGTTTGTTTAGTTTATTTCAAACTGTGAACTAGTTCTGAACTGAGGGGCAGGAGAACGATGCATCAAATGGCTTCACTAAGAAGGAACTTAATAGCAACTTGGACAAAGAATCAAAAGAAAAACAAGGTGATAGGAGAAAAGGAGAGACCACAAATTAAGTAACTATTTAGTTTATCTCAGTCATGTCCTGGGTTGATCTCTATCTATCTAGTGCAAAATTGTGCTATATTAGAGTCATTGACTAGTAGCTCTTGCATTTGTAGAAAATGAATGTTTATGAAAAGAAAGAGATTCTTTAATTTTCAAGACAGAGAGTTCCTGCAAATGAATTTGTTAAACATCTGCAAAGCCAAAGAGAAATATTTCACAGAAGCAGTGATGGAAAAGCTCAGACTGAGGATTTACAAACCATGTGTGAAACTATTTCAGACAGTTCTTAATCAATAGCTTAAAAATCAGCAGGTTCTCTGAATGTCACTGATATCAAGGTGAATGTCACACATACTGCAAAGGACATTTTTTAATTGGCAATGCTTGAAATGGATATCAGAGGTTTTGTAGACTATCAGAAAGATGCAGAAAATATAGAAGTGATAGAATGCCAATGCTGCACTCATTGCAGATGTACCCTTTCACAAAACATTTACTGAAACATTGGAAAATTTGCAGAACATTTTGCTTTAACTGGAGAGAGGGAAAAAAAATAAAAATACTTTCAGAGTCAACCCTCTCCAAATTTGAAGGGAAAGAGTCTCCAAAAATGGAGAGGGAAGAGGAGAGGACACAAAGATGAAAAGGAAAAAAAAGATTAAAGCCATTTACAGCATTCTGAGACCATACAGTGAAGCTGTTTGTGACAGACTCCAAACAACCTCTTTATTTCATAGAATCATAAAATAGTTTGGGTTGGAAGGGACCTTTAAAGGCCATCTAGTCCAACACCCCTGCAATAAGCAGGGACACCTTCCACTAGATCAGGTTGCTCAGAGCCCCATCCAGCCTGACTTTGAATGTTGCCAGGGATGGGGCATCTGCCACCTCTCTGGGCAACCTGTTCCAGTATTTCACCACCCTCATTATAAAAAATGTCATCCTTAGATCTAGTCTGAATCTGCCCTCTTTTAGTTTAAAACCATTACCCCTTGTCCTATTGCAACAGATCCTACTAAAAAATCCCTCTTCATCCTTCTTATAAGCCCCCTTTAAGTATTGAAAGGCTGCAGTAAGGTCTCCTGGAGCCTTCTCTTCTCCAGGCCGAACAACCTCAACTCTCTCAGCGCTTCCTCATAAGGCTTTCCTTCAGCCCTCTGGTCATTTTTGTGGCCCTCCTCTGGACCCTCTTCAACTGGTTCATGTCCTTCCTGCGCTAGGAACTCCAGAGCTGGACACATTACTCCAGATGGGGTCTCACCAGAACAGAATAGAGGGGCAGAATCACTTCCCTCAACCTGCTGGTCATGCTTCTCTTGATGCAGCCCAGGATACAGTTGGTCTTCTGGGTTGCAAGTGCACAGTGTCAGCTCATGTCCAGCTTTTCTTCCACCAGTACCCTCAAATCCTTCTCCACAGGGCTGCTCTCAATCCCTTCATTCCCCAGCCTGTACTGATACCAGCGGTTGATCTGACCCATGTGAAGGACCTTGCATTTGGCCATGTTGAACCGCATGAGGTTCACGTGGGTCCACTTCTTGAGCTTGCCCAGGTCCCTCTGAATGGCATCACAGCCCTCATGCATGTCAGCTGCACCATACAGCATGGTGTCATCTGCAAGTTTGTTGAGGGTGCACTCAATCCCACTGTCCATGTCATTGATGAAGATGTTAAACAGTACTGGTCCCTGGGGGACACCACTCATCACTGATCTCCATCTGGACATTGAGCCATTGACCATTACTCTCTGGATGTGACTAGCCAACCAATTCCTCATCCACCAAACAGTCCATCCATCAAATCCGTATCTCTCCGATTTAAAGAAGGATGTTGTGGGGGACCATGTCAAAGGCCTTACAGAAGTGCAGATAGATGATATCCATAGCTCTTCCCTTGTCCAGTGATGTTGTCACTCCATCATAGAAGGCCACTAGGTTGGTCAGGCAAGACTTACCCTTGGAGAAGCCATGCTGGCTGTCTTGAATTACCTTCTTGTCCTCCATGTGCCTTAGCATAGCTTCTAGGAGAAAATCCTAGATGGTTCCATGATCTTCCCAGGCACAGAGGTGAGGCTGACAGGTCAGTAGTTTCCAGGGTCCTATTTTCAACCTTTTTTTAAAAATGGGTGCAATGTTTCCCTTTTCCCAGTCACCAGGGATTTCACCTGATGGCCACGACTTTTCAAATATAATGGAGAGTGGCTTGACAGCCACATCAGCCAATTCTCTCAGGACTCTAGGATGCATCTCATCAGGTCCCATAGACTTATGTATGTTCATGTTCCTCAGTCCCATTGATGAACTCCTTGAACAGCTAGAAGTTTGTTTTCCTAAAATTCAGGGTCCTGACTTTACTTTTCACCTGACCCATATCCCTCAGGACTGTGAACTCCACCATGATCACTGCAGCCCAGGCTGCCTCCAATCTTGATGTCACCGATTAGCTCACTTGCGTTGGTGACCATCAGGTCCAGTATTGCATCCCTTCTGGTATGGCTATTACCTCGCTTAAGAATTTATCCTCAATGCATTCCAGTAGCCTCCTGGATTGCCTGCAGCTCGCTGTCCTACTTTTCCAGCAGATGTTGGGGTGCTTGAAGTCCCCCAGCAGGACGAGAGCCTGCAAGCGCAATGCCTCCTGTAGCTGGAGGGAGAAGGCTTCATTAATAGGATCCCCTTGATTGGGTGGCCTGTAGTGAACACCAACCACAAGGCTCCCTTGTTGCCTTGGTCTCTAAATCTTACCCATAAGCTTTGAACCTGCTCATGGCTATTATTCAGAGACAGCTCTTCATATTCTAACCATTTCTTGATGTAGAGGGCAACCCCTCCTCCCCTCCCTTCTTCCCTGTCCCTTCTGAACAGCCTGTAGCCATTGACAGCCGCACTCCAGTCATGGGATTCACCCCACCAAGTTTCAGTAATGACAACTAGGTCATAGCTTTCTAGCAGCATGGTGGTTTCCTGCTCCTCCTGTTTGTTGTCCATGTTGTGTGCATTGGTGTAGAGGCACTTCAGCTGGGCTGTTGGCCATGTCACCTTTTCTGATGTACTTCACCAGTGTTTCCCTGCTGGCTCCTATTACCTCAGGAGCCCCTGGCTCATCTCCATAAGACTTCAAGTGTGTGCCAGTATAGCCAGCAAGTCTCAGAGCAACAGGCTGAGAGCCTTTGCTAGCACCTGTCCCTCTAACCTTGGCATGTCATCCCACAGCTTCTCATGGGTAAGCCTGATATTATCCCCCTCCCTGTTCAAGCTCCTCTCTACTTTAAAGCTCTGTCAATCAGCCCTGCTAGCTTGTAAGCAAAGATCCTCTTCCCCCTTTGAGGAATGTGAATCCTATCTGACACCAGCAAGGCTGGTGCCATGTAGACAGTCCCATTATTGAAAAACCCGAAATTATGGTGACACCAGCCACGGAGCCATGTATTAATAGACTGGGCTGGTCTCTTTCTTCCAATGTCACTGCCCACAACTGGAAGGATAGAGGAAAAAATAACCTGTGCTCTAGATTCCCTTACCAACTGTCCCAGGGCCCTGAAGTCTCTTTTGACTGCCCTCAGACTATGCACTGCAGCTTCATCGCCACCCACATGGAAGAGCAATAACAGGTAGTAGTAGCCTGAGGGCTGTATGAGGCTGGGAGGTTTCCTAGTGATGTCCTCAACATAGGCCCCATGGAGGAACAGACTCCCCTAAGAGGAGGGTCTGTCTGGCATATTGGACCTTCTGTTCCCCTCAGGAGGGAGTCACCTGTAATTGTAAGCCGTCTTTTCTTCCCTGTGGAGGTGGTCATGATACAAGTGGTAGGCCTTTCCGACCTTGGCAACACCTCTGGTGCAGATGGACCATCATCTACATCATCCATTGATTGACCTTCCGCATCCAGAGCCCCATACCTCTTGTAGAGAGGTACCTGGGAAGGTGACGCAGGCAATGAGGGGGTTCATCTGCTGCCTCAGACATGGACTTGTCTCTATTCACTCCTTTCTTTTAAGCTACTGCCTTCCATTTGGTGGTGGGAGGATACAGGATCCCCTTACCTTGGGTTTTTGCCGGTGTCTGTTCCTGTTTCTGACTCAGGGAGGGCAGAGCATGGTTCCACCAACCTACCTCTTTCTCAGACTCCCTGATGCTCCTTAACCTTCCTACTACATCTCATAGTTCTGCCCCCAAGCTGAGCAGATCATCCACTTGGTCACACCTCACATGACTGTTCCCACTACTGCCACCCAATACTAGCAAAAGGCTCTGGGATGCCCTGCAGCCGGAGACCTGGGTGGCTGTGTGTTTTCGTGGGAGCTCTGTCTGGGTTGCCACATCTGTTCTGGTGAGTGCAGAGGACATAGGTTTCTGCCAGGTGAATACCACTGCTAAGCTCCTTCTGGGAGAGTGAGGACCACCAGATGAACTGACGTTTCCAGCTGGCAGGGTGACAACACCCTTCCTGCATGCCTTGACATGCCATGCTCTGCTCACTAGTGCTCCCAAGGCTGCTTTGTATAGGCGCAGGGTGGCCTGGCAGCACACTCGCCAGCATCTCATGTGAGAGCTGCCAACTCCCAGCAGGTCTCTCCACTGCCCCAGCCCTTCCCTGCCTCAGGGAACCCTAAAGAACACTTCCTTTTCTAACACAGGTATGGCATACAGCAGCAACATTTTACACCAGCTAAGAATCTCAGCACCTAAGCATCTCAGTAAACCTGAATCAAGCATGGCTACTTCTGTCAAAAACAGAATGTTTCTTAAAATACTCCTGGACCAGGCTCAGCTGGAATATCCTTATGAGTCTGATTGTTTGCTCCAGTTATACCCCACGAATGCATCAGCTCCCTCCACGAGCACAGCGGGTTGCACGGACCCAGCTCATATCCAACATCACACAGCCACCACAAGTTTGTTGTGGCCACCAGAATATCCGTTCAAAACAGACTGGCTTTAAGATGAAACAACTGCTGATTACTTTTGAAATTACACCAGCTTTCCTTCAAGGACTTCTTACAACAAAAATAAACCAATAAATATTAACTGTCATTTCAGTTGTTAGAGTAAGGCAGCTTCAGTTTTCTCCTTTCTTTCTCTTTTTCCTCCTTAAAAATTGACTTCATAAACCACAAAATCTTTAATAACATCCCTGTTTTTGCAATGCAAAATGTGAAAATATTACCTCAAATACCAAATTGGGCATGACTCCTACTTAACATGTTTCAGGGGAGACTAAAACAGTCTTTGAAAAGAGTAACTAGTTGTACATACAATCATTTGCAATGTACAGAGCATTAGGATATAATTTATATTTATTAGACTTTGTGGGGTGCAATAAATCATTGTTTTCATTTGTAGAGCATTATTACAGGAGTGATTTAACTGAAGAAATTCTTCCTCATGGCTTATAGGAGTGAAAGGTTAATGGCATAATGAATTCCTATAAAACAAATAGTAGACTTTTGCCATCCTTTAGCCAGCAGGTGGTAAATTAGCAGGTAATAAAGTGTGTATGCAATCTGCATTCACAGGCCAATAAATAATATGCAGGGGCTAGTTTTACCTGCTCTAGTTGACAGTGCATTACTGGGACTATATGGTTCCATAGCATCTAGGAAAGGTACAGAGAGCAGAAGGGAGCTGATTTTGCAGTAGCCTGACTTTTAGCACTGATATATGTCAGATATTACCAGAGAGGCATATCTGGAATATTATAGCAATGCTCATAAATTCCACATTGCGCTGTAATAAAGTACTGCTTCTACATGTGGCAAATACACATTCCTGTGGTCCCTTCAGCTTGTGACATTTACTCTGCCATCCTATTAATACTGGTGGCATTTCATTCTGGTAATGGAATAGCTGAGGGAAAAAAAAAAAAAAAAACACCTTAATATGCAGCACCACTCTGAAGGCCAAAAAAACCCCCTCCTAAAATAATATGCTAGCTCTCACTGTGGAAGTTAAACATATTATCAATGTATTTCTGTGAATGGGCATTAATTATCCATTCAGTCTACAAGACTTGTGTAATGTGTTGATGCTCTTCAGCTACTAGAAATACTGCTACATTGAAATGCAATTAAATCAAAGTATTATTAAAAAGGAAGTAGTTTTCTATTTTTTTAGCTGTGATTGTATTCTTTGCCCTAACCGGTTTCAGCTTTCCCTTTTCTTTCCAGTATTGGAGAAGAACAGGCCCCTAGTTAATTCTTTGCTGTTGTTATTGATGGTTCTGTACTAGACAAGTCAGGACGCAAGACTTGTGTAAGGGGTGTTGTAGCGAATCCCAGTGCTGAAAGTAAATTCAGCAGCTTTTTTAAAGTTTGTTTTTGTTCTATATTTCCTGGGGAAAGAAGTATTTTCTGACAAGTAGCTGGAGTTTTGGGATAATATTTGAAATCCTTTCACTCTGAAGAGAAGAAAATGGGTCACATGTCTGAGGATATTAGGATGTTGCTCTCTTCATCCTGAACAGATCATATGGTGACTTCTGAAAACCTCATTCTGAGTCCCATGTACCTTGTAACGTAATCAGCCTCAGGGGCTTGTTTATACTGTGAAATGAAACTGCTAAATTAAGCCAAGTGGCACCAACAGAACAAGACCCCAGGTCTCCTCAGGGCCCCAGTGGTCCTAAAATATAATTACTGTTTGCATTTGATATTTATTCCATAAACTACCTGTAGTATGAGGCATGCACAGCAGGCAGAGTGGTGCTTTTCTAGCACGTGAAGGTGGAGGAAGGAGCCAAGGCTGCTGGGGCAGCGCTGGGGACCTGTGGGGAGAGCCCACGCCACTGCCAGGCTTCCTGGGGGCACTGCCTGCAATGGGGCAACCCAAATCGCTCCCCAGAGTCGTTGCAGAGACTGATACGGGTCATGAGTCAAAACTACATTATAACCAATTGCAAAGTCTCCTCTTAAACCCATATATTTATACTTAATTTTGCTAATTTCAGTAACTACTTTTATTACATTCAGGGGAGTTACTTCTGTGTTATATAAGTTTATCAATATCTGCTGAGAAAGTAAAAATTCATACTTAAGCTGTTAGCATTATCTCAAATGACATTTTCATTTGTGAGCTGATTAAAAAAAAAACAACCCCAAACCAAACAAGCCAGATCAAAAAATCATATCAATCAAGCCTGAAGTATGTTTTTTCTAGCTTTCAGGAAAATTCTGTATGACTAAAACTTAAAAAAATAAAATTACTGTCATCCTACTTATTATTGCACTTGAGTGAGGGTATGAAAAATGACATTTCTTTAAGTGACAGAACACCACAAAGGCAAATAATGCCACCACAGTGTTATCAATGTTATTAAATTGCTGTTTCAGTGAGAATATGTGACAACTACAGACAGATCAAGGAATACCATGAGTTAGTCCATACCTTCTTCGTTTTCTTTCAATTTTAGTTTGACTTTTCCATCACTCCAGCGTCAGGTTAACATTAAGCTTATACTTATACAAGGTTAACCAAAATGTCTGTATCCAGAATATGTAATACCTGTAAGTTGTATGCTTTTTATAAAGCAATATTTTCTGATGGAAGTCAGGAGGAACTGTTATGTTTCACTCTCTGGACTTATTGCTGCACAGGGTGTCTCACTGCTTCGGTACCCACATCAGTGCAGATGCTGGAATTACTAGCGGCTTTTTAAAGAACATTTCTCACTTTTAAATAGACAACATATGACTCAGCATGGGAGTTCAGGGCTTTTATCAGGTGATAAAAAGGGACATTCAGGAGCCCTGCTGGGGCACAGATACAACAAGCTTCACAAAATGCTTTACTTCTGTTCTGCTTTAAAAACACATAATTGTGATTGGTGTAAAAAATAGACAGGTAACTGTGGATTGCAATGTTGCTTTAATTCTGAACATTGCCTTTTCTACACGAGGGCCATACAACACGTTTGGGTGCATATATTTGCACATATTTTGAAATGGTTAGAACAACTTTCCCCCTTGCATTTAGCTTATGATTGTTAACACCTGTTTGAGGCAGTTTCTAAGGTTTTTTTGCTAATGAGTAGTTTCCACCTGTGTACAATGTCGGAAAAACATTTTGCAGGAAAAAAAAACCAACTACAAACAACAACATATACCTCTTCATGATTTTTAGGTAATATCTACTTATTGTAGAGAATATGCTCCAAAACATTAAACAAAGCACATTGGATATGGTATCACACAGATATTAAGATCATACTTGTTGGTTGCATTTCTAAGACCCTCCTGCATAACTGTATTAGCCAGGCTGAAATAATTTTGTCAGGAGCAATATAGCTATACCACATTTTGAAACTAGGACTGACATCTTAAAATCTATCACAGAGCCTTTTAAACTAGAGCCAGTAGCTGAAGACAGGGAGCCATTTCGATGCTGCTGGCTGGAAACCCTGCCCTCAGACACGTGCACTCGGTGGTTGGACAAGGTTTCCCAAATGCCTCCCTTCACTCAGCCCCATCTGCTGCGATGGCATGGTGCCTGCTCGCCCGGGATGGTGCCAGTTTTGCTCGATGCCAAGCAAAATGAGTTTAGATGGGCAGTTTGTGAGCAGTATCTCTTCTATAGAAAGTCCCTCCTCTGTGAGGGCACTGGCGCACAGGTGCCAAATGCCACTTTATACTCGATTGCATCTGCTGGTACTTA
This sequence comes from Strix uralensis, assembly GCF_047716275.1. Taxonomy (NCBI): domain Eukaryota; kingdom Metazoa; phylum Chordata; class Aves; order Strigiformes; family Strigidae; genus Strix; species Strix uralensis. Next base: position 8,781,492 of record NC_133977.1, on the reverse strand, counting down.
CATGCCAAGAGAAGAGCACCTAAATGGAGATGGTAACAACGATAGGAATCTACATTTATACTTGCCAAAAGACTGCCTATGCTCAAACGTAAAGCCATTAGAACAACATAGGGTATCAAACTCGTTGTTAAACTAGACCACAACCTCAGAAGAGCCTGTTAAGGCTAATTCACGACTGATGATGACATCAAGAAACAAACCCACAAGGGAAAAAAGGTCCAAACCACAGTTTTGCACCTACCTGAAGGACTATAAAGCACCTACAACCATATTACCCTTGTGTGTTCTCCAATACATTTATGGTGGAAGAATTAAAGATGATAAGTTAGAAACAATTCAAATGCAAAGATACATTGAAAAAAATCAACCAAAGCCTCACTAGAAATTCCTTAGCCCGTCTTCGATTTGCCTGCACAGATGTTTATGCCCTACTCATCCTCTTAATGGGCCAACATGTTAAATAGTTGGCTATTCCAGACCTCATAAGCAGAAAAACATCACTTTTCTTTCCTTTTAAGGCAGAAAATTACAAACATTTAGAGACACTCTTCAAAAGACAATAGGTGATTACTGATATTATTTTCCTGCAGCTTCCTCCTTGTCTGACCTCACTTACTGATAAGCTTCTGACATTAATTTTTTTTCCCCTCAGAGGCTATAAATTGTAATGAATGATAATTAAATGTTATTTCATTTTATTGTTTGTACATCAATAAGAGGTTTCTGTTGCATTAGGAACCGTACACACTCACAAACAGAGAAACAGGCTCTCCCATAAAGAGCAAACAGTTCTGTCCAGACAAGGCTCAGAAAGGCATCCTAGGTGCTGCTCATCAGCTTGTTATTCCTCCCTCCTGAGATGGGGAAAAAGACTAAAGCAGAAAAATATGTTGCCTCTAGCTTGCCACATACTTGAGAGGTTGTAAGTCCAGGAAATTCTTCTTGTGTTTGTGTAAAGACCAACACACAAAAACTTAATTATTACACTGTAGACCTGCTAATCTCTTTCAGATGCTCTGATTGCAATAATCAATAAAATTCTTTTTCCCTCTCTCTCCCCTTCTTGTCCATCTGTCTCTATTCTGTGACTCAGACCATGAGAATGGCCATACTGAGTCATGGCAAAGGCTCACCCAGTCCCTCTCTATCTGTTCTGGCAGGGGCCTGAGGGCACTGTTGGAGCAAGCACAGATCAAGATGTTTCCTACAGTGCCCTGTTGGCAATTGGTGATTATATATCTAAATCGTTCAGAGAGCTTCAACTCCCATGCTTCTTTTTTTGTGTTTTTGTTTTGGTTTGGTTTTGGTTTTTTGTTAAACTTTTCAGTCTTATTTGTCTTTAGCGAAGGTTTTCACAACCGATTTTTCACAGCAACTTTAACAGAGGAAGTGTATTTTTTTGTTAACACCTTATATTTCAAGAAAAAATCTTAATAAAATCTCTTCCTTTACTCTAGATGTCTGTAATATATTTTAAATGTTTGCATCTTGTCTGAAAGAAGTGTTATCCTATTAATAGATTAGGTGGCAAAAACACACATAGGCAGCCAGAGCACATTACTCACCATTTTCTCACCTAAGCTATTTATGAAACTTGCATCTCAAGGAAGAGGAATCCATCTCATGATGTTACTGCCAGGACATAGCAGGAGCTTCCCCAGGCTGAATTTAAATAAAGTCCCTGGGAGAGGTGGATGGAGGTCCCAGGAGAGGCTAGTTAGGGCCATTGAGGTGTATTAGTGTCTCTCCTGGTCTTCTTTTGGCTATGCTTTCTACACTGCTGATATTGAATGGCATTAGTCATTCATTCAGGGGAAATGTCTCTATCATTTACTGAGACTTCTGTAGCTTCATTGTCCTTTTCAAAAATTGTCCCAGATGTTTTCCTGTGCTGATCCTGGAAATCCTTAAATATGTAAACAACCTTCGCATATCCAAGTAATCCCCCTGACACCCCATAAAGTTATCTTCCTTCTTCACTCTGTAATTAGGTAATTTTTACCCTCTCAATGTCAGATACACCCATCCTGCCTCCAAAACAGCTTTGATTAGACCCAGTTTTAAAACCACATCTCATATGAGTCAACTGCTATTCAACTCACTGGAAATATTAAAAAAGGTCTTACTGGTTTTACCAGGAACTGAATCAAGCATATGATCTTGTAACTGCTGAAACTCCTATTGCAACCTAGCAAACGTGTCAGTTCCTGGCAGCCCAGCCATATTTAAGGAATGCTTAAATATCAATATTGTTTACTTTTAAGCAAGTGTAGCAGTCCTATTGCTCTCAGAAAGACTTTAGCACATACTTATATTTAAGGATAAGATGAAATATTTTCCTGAATCAGTAATATATATTAGAACTGCTTTTAATTACAATAATTTGTAAATATGTCTTTTAGACTGTACTATCTATTACCTATGTTGGATTGCCAATAGGTACTAGCATTTTTCCACTTTCAGTACGCTGCTTATTTCATCAGCACAGACTGTGCTGTTGTTTTTATTCTCCAAAACAGCCTGACTTTATGATTCTGTTCATTTCACACCTGGCAACACAGAAAATGCAGAGGTAATAGAGGGGAAATCCTTTAGCAATCAGTAAAACGACTAGAACTGCAGTGGTGATGTGCGTTATTTTCTCAGGCAGCAATAAAATGCACGTGAATTTTCAAGGGAGCTACAAGTCATTGTTTGCCACAGTGACATGCCAGTGTATGCTCATGTTATCGTTTAATAATATGGAAGACAGCACTCATCGCAGCCATCACAGAGCAAAATACCAGGGAGGTAGGTGTTGCAATACAAAGTAACTCAATGTGAAATATGTGTAACACCTGTTGATGTTAGAAACAGATTTTACGTAGACATATGCAGAAGATTGATGCGGGAGTTAAACGCATGCAAACCATCACACAGTGATTAAGCAATGCCTCTTTAATATGGTGGACAAGCCTTTTATCCTGAAGGTGAGAATCACAAGATACAATCACATGGTACAATTCTTTCTGATTTGACAGGTAGCTTTGCACATGCTCCTTAGGCTCTCTTCTGGTTGGATGAAAACTGCCACATCGACATTGTACAAACTTCTTCTCGGCCCAAGCCCTCACCCTGAAGCTGTTTACCTTCCTGGGTTCTTCCTCATTCTTCCAGGATCAGTCCCTCGTCACATCCTCGCTCATACACAGGATTGCTCACACGTCCATTTTCTTGCAGGGACTCCTTCTGAGTCCCCACAGACATATAAACACAAAAGCTCACAAACATACATAAGCATACAAATGCATGCTCTTCTATTGCTTAGAGTAGTGAAAAAGCATGAAATATACTTTTACCTGAAACATGATGGAAAGTTTAGACTCTGAAAAATAAGTCCAGCAATGACTTTGTAGAATTTCATGTTTGTGGTTTCATGATGTTTACTTGGTCACAATGTCTTCTACCTTAGGCTTCACTAGTGATGACACATTTCTTCTTGAGACTGTAAAGACAAACTGTATGTTTTCCATCAGGTATTAACAGGAAAGAGACTAATAAAAATCCTACATCTGAACTAGTAAAAATTTTTCAATGTCTTCATCTAAACAGTGGTTTATGTAATCATTTTATTCACCAACAGTAAACCATCTACAGCAGGAACCACCTGTTGTTATTATGAATCCAGATTCAACCCATCTTCCTCATCTGTGGATGGCAGAGGAGGTGAGGAACTAGAGCATGGGCCACGCTCAAGTTCTCCAGGCTGAATTTCTGCAAGATATCCAGAAGGAAATACCAGAAAAGACATCTGAAACATGCAGTGGGAGGGAGGTCAGGTCTAGATAACTTCATGAGTCCTTGTCTTAACAGCTAGCTGAAGACATGTAGGAAGGAAAAAATTCCCGAAGACAGAGGATATGGAATAAGAAGAACATCACCACAACAGGGATTGGATCCAAGTCCCATGAAGGACAAAGCAAAGGCAACCGAGACTTGGAAATTCTCCTTCAAAACTATTTTACACACTCCTGACGATTTCAAATTTATTTTCTGAACTTTTTTTCAAATAAATTCCTCTACATGTTTCACCATAAAAATATACTTCAGAAAATCCCTGGTGGTTTTATACAGTTTGGAAATGTTGTCATTTTACTTATGCAAGCTAACTTTCCCAATGTTTTATTTACTGCTTCAATAAATACTGTGGCTGCAATGAAATAAGACCTCTTCCAGTCAAATATATCCTGAGGAACTGGTTCACAGTTAGTACAGAAAGTGTCTCTGAAAAATAATATATAAAGAAGGGATTCAAATGCAGATTGTTTAATACAGTATAAATGATTAATAAACATTTAATAACACTAAAAAGTAATTATGTACATAATATATACATATATAAAATATATAAATATTTAATACATTTTTAAAGTTTCAATAAACATTTATCATTTAAAGTTGATAACATTAAATAAATTAATTCCTAAAAGCTCCAAAATGGTCACACAACAGACATATGCAAGAATATAAAACTTTTGGGAGAAAAACTTGTTATTTTAGTGGTATTTTACAAATAATCATTATCCCATTGTTTCTAGTAAAGGCTCTTGCTTTAAAAACACCCTTCCAAAAATATCATGCGTAGAGAAAAAAAGCATATACTCTAATGACTTTATGCCTTATTTTTTCAAGGAAGGGCAAGCCTGTAGAGGCCTTAGGGAAGGCAGGAAACAAATGTCATCTTTCTTTTCATATAATTGTATACCCATGTGCTTTACGTAATCAAAATGAATACTTCAATTTGCTACATATTTAGCTGGAGGAACAGAAGGCATATGGAAAAAAAAGCCCCAGGGGCAAATGATCTCACTCACCTGGAAAACAATGTGTGTGTTAATAGAGTAATTTGTTAATTAAAGATCCTAAGATGTCCACCAAAGCCATTTATTTCTGAATTACCACTTCCTAGAGTTAAACAAGATCCCGGGTAAAATGTAATTAGAAACTCTATTTTCCCTCTGTCTCAGTTGTTCCTGAGTGCAATCAATTTGACAAATATCCCAAGAGTTACCTCAGCAGCAGATGGTCTATGCACCAGCCCAATCAGCACAGCGCACCAAGAACAAAAAAGATAAAACAATTTCACGCCTGTCGCTAGAGCTCTAAGATACAGTGTTGTATTGAATTATCTTCAAATTAAGCTCCTTACTGGCGATGGAACACAAAACAGGGATGACTGCAGAAGACAAATAAATATTCATTTGTAAGACTCCAAACACAGTGAAAAATTTTTTTTAGGGAATGCTTAAAACATAGGTGGTGCTTTTTCAGCTCATGGTAGCAAACATGAGAGCTTGGCCATAAAGATTTATCCAGCAGCGAGCTCCCCTGATACCTGGGAATACTTTCCATTTCAGCTATTGCCCATTGCAAAACTGATAGCTGGTTTTTTTTTAAAAAAAGAAAACAACAAAGAATTACTGTGTTCCATGTTGAAAACCCTAATAACTACGTTTTGTTTGGTTCTGTTTTTTAGAAAGGAACAAACACAAATTACTACCTTGCACTTACAGCAGTAATATGAAACAATTACAAAAGTAACCCACAGGTGTGTGTTATTCAGGAAAGCCCTAATTTCCAAGGCTTTCCAGGAGGCTTTTTAGGTTTCTACAGCAGGAAAAAGGAAGAATTGTTCTGGTAGGAACCATTCTGTTTGGCTCTGACTCCTCTTCCTGTTGCTGCTGTTGGCTGTGCTCCCGGGTTTATCCCCCTGCATGGAAATTGGTTCTCCATCCCCCCTGAGGCAGGAACCCAAAAGGATGAAAGAAACTTCTATTGAAGAGTGGTAGGGAACTGGGGTTTATTTTTAGAAGTTCACTTCCAGGTGAAAAATATAGTAGGAAGGTGGAGCTAAGACAGTGGAGAACTGCATACGGCTTGGTATGGTCGCTCTTATTAACGGAGGAATGTGGCCAAAACCATTGGCAGATGATGTTTGAATTATAAGTAATTACAGCAAAGCTTCCTTTTGGCAAGCTGCTAAGAGACATGCTTAAGATTTCAAAAGCTCCATTGTCTGGTCCTCAAGAAAACTAGGAAAAATCTACACCAAAGAAAACTACTCACTGTATATACTGTAATTAGTCTTAGGGTTTTCTCAGACAAATGCATCAATGAAGAGCTATTCTTATTTATGGACTCAGGGGTAAACAGTGCTTATAACACATATACTCTCTTACAGCAGGTGTTGGGCAGCGGTTCTTCACCAATTTGTTTATATAGGATTGTTCCTTTAATTAATTAAAGGTTGTTCCTTTAATTAAATGTATACAATAATGTGTTATCAAATTTTATAGTTGATAGTAAGAAGACGTTCTCTGCATTAATACTTACTTTGCCATATTTAAAGTGATATTTATAAAAACATAGCTGTCTTTACTGATTAAATCATATAAATACATATTTCTAGACATAAACCCCTAAATCTGCCATTTTTAGTTTTCGAATCAAATGCATATTATCCATCAGTCAGAGAATGTACTATGAACTCAAATACTCCTAAACACTCATCCACTGAAAAATCATTTTGCGTAGTAAGCATTTAAAAGCAGAGTAATTAAAGTTGACATGAAAATAACACAGCAGGAAGGTTAGTACTCTAAACACAGCATGTAAGACATGATAGTCCATGAAGGCATATGGTAAATAATGCTATTCTGTATGTCAGATGATCAGTATTTCTGGAAAAAAGTGACAAAAGTCTCAGCATTGCAGTAGCAAAATGCTTAACATACGGGATTGATAGTTCATATTCTGGCTACTACCAATAGAGAGGTTTGATCCTTCTGCGTTGGCCATCGTATCGTCAAAGCTCAGCGATTCTGTTATTGGCCCTCTCTTTCCGTCGAGTACTTATATTTACTTTTGGCATTTGGCTTGATTTCAGTCATTGGAAATTTTTAATGGGTTCACTTTGCAGTTCTGAAATGTGTGTTTCTTTACAGGGGAGAGCTTTTCTTTTCCTAAACTTCCTGGATACTTTGTCATACCTTTCTTGACTTTAAAGAAAAAACCCAATACTCTGTGAACACAACCAAGCCTCATTTTTCTTCTCCAACAGTCAGATACGGAAGTGATCTAAGAAGCCACCAAACCCACCAGCTTTTCTACACCAAAACTGCTTAAATTACTTTCCTTCTTTTCCTGCACCCTAAGTGGCCTCTCTAATGCCCATTTTGCTTCAGACTGTCTTCACCTGTCTGTCTCACAACCTCTTTCAACTTGGACAATTAAGTCTGCTCTGGCCAGAGAGAATACACTTAGTGCATAACTGACACACCAGAATAACACGCTGAAGGTTTCTAAGCTTCTTTCCATAAGGTAGACCAATATACCAGGAGGAAATATTTTATCTTTCTCCGAATCTTTGCAAAGCACTGTCAGCTCATTTAAATGCTACAAAAATAAATAAATAGGAAACGTGTTTCTGTGAGGGTCTGAGAGTCTGGCTGCACGCACCTCCCTGTCCCAAGCAAAGCCTAGTCCATCTAATACAATGTGTATAAATTAAATATATTTAGTCCATATCTGGGATTGTAAGAGAAGCCTAGAGATATTGCTGGGGGATTGATGAGATGAAAATGCAAATTCACTACTTTTGTTGCTCAGCAAGGACATTGTGGAAGTCCTTGCATTTCAGTCTTGGGTTTGGGAATAAACCCACCATCTGCTGTATTACTTCCTCCCTACAATTGCCTGCTTATGCCAAGGTAAATTAATTTGTTATTAGCTTGTATCACCACCAGTGTCTCCCGTGATGCAGACTGGGATCTTCCCTTTTCACAAAGTAGTGAAGAGTCTGCAGTAATGTGGAACTGATCAAAAGCTGTGCTGTTACGGGAAGGATTACTGGGAAGAGTGAAAGATTGGAGAGGCTGTCCCATGTTTATAGCGATACTCTATCACTTCCCTAGGAGACGAACAAAGAGGAAACTGTTCTAGGAAACTGAGGGGAGACAGTTACCGGATTTTCCAGTAACCTGCACATTTCCTTGATAAGGAATGGTGGGGCCCATTGTTACAGAGAATCCCATCTCATACTACCAGCTCAGCAATCTCTGTCTTAGATATTTGTGTTGCAGTGTAATATTTGCAAGTTCAGGCAAAAGTCTAAATGTATTAGTTTTGCACTAAAATGAAAAGGCTGAATACAATTACCTTTTGTAGAAAACTGATGTGTGTGCAAACTAAAATAAAAAAGGAGAATACATTACTGGGCTAAGATGAATCAGTTAATTCCAATTTCTTTGCCTAAACTGTTTATCAGTGGAAAATGTGCCTAACATTAAATTTTCTTTTATTTCTACGTGAAAATATTATAAAAGGGAAATCAGACTGAAAACCACAGAGACTACTCTGCAAACTTAGTTTGTGAAGAGTACTTTGGAATACATTTTAAGGCTACAAATAAACTCTATGTTCTTATGGCTGTTGGCAGAGCAGTCAGTAAATCAATGCTTGGCAAATCAATAAGATAATCTAATGGGACCACATGAACAACTTGAAACTCGAGATGTTGAACCAAAGTCCTGAAGAGATCTGCCACTCTAACTGAACTGTATCTTAAATTACTTGGAGGAATGGAAGAGTTTTGAAAACCTTTGACCCATTCTATTTGATAAAATACAACTTAACTGTAAAATAATCAATAAAAGTAGTAATTCCCTTAACATCTACAAGTGAAAAGGTTTCACTTGATGTAGTGAATAAATATATGGCATAATTGTGGTTTGTTATATCAACTCTTGATGAAATCTACAGAGATTAGAAAATGTCAGTTTCCAAAAAGGTATTTAAACTATTATAAGAAAAGTATAAATAAAAATGCGATCTACCCCAACAATGCACCCAGGGAAGGCTGGATTAAGTTATTGGTAACTATACAAAGAATGAAAATTCTCACATTTTATGTCTTGCAGTGTGTTTTGAGATACAGCCATCTGTCATTCTTTTGCTTCACAATAAAAGGTGAAGGAAAATACAAATAGAGTTAATAAATAATCTGGGATTTGAGTGCCACTAACCAAACCTGGATTTCAATTTTTTTGGGAGGTTGTTGTGACAGGGTTTAATGGAGATGCTGATTTATCTCTGCTCAAGCATGAGACTTAGCTGTCCCTTGTAGTCCCACTTCTGTTTTGGCTGATTTTTAGCACTGTGCCTCTAATGAAATCAGTAGGATCTAACAGTCTTCCATGCAAATTAGCAGGTCAGCCATAGCTCTGTCTACCTGACTCCTGAAAACCTCTAAGGATGGACGTTCCACTGCCTCTCTCAATAACTTCTCCCACTACTGTCTGAATGAAAAAAAAAAAAGAAATAATATATATATATATGCAGAGCTTCAAGCTTCAATGGAAATTTTCACTGAAACTCTATCAAAATGTTCAGACTTTATTTCCCAAATTTATGGGCAATTAAAAAAAATTATATTTATAAATAGTTTAAAATAAAATATAACTAAAAATTAAATTAATAACAAATGTAATAAGTAAAACATATTTTTTAAAATTACATAAGATTTCAAAAATGGATTTAATCTTCCCCCACGCATGTTTAATTAAGGCTTTAAATTATATCATCCTGCACTGTTGAGCAATGTTTCCTTCCATTATTGAGCAATAGTTTCACATCACAACAAAGGTAAAGGCAACATCAGGCCAGTCTGGCTTTTCTCACAGGTTTTGGAATGTTTGTGTTGAAAAACACTCACTGATTCATTGATATTCACCATCTGATACTTAATTATAAGAAATATATATGAAATATTTACCAATGTTTCTAATCTATTCCAAAATCCACCAGAACTATTTTATTAATGACAAACTTAAACAGTTTAAACTAAACCAGTATTAGCTATAGTACATCACATTCCACATAATACATTTTATGACCTGGCTTTTCAACCCACCAAGAGGTTTTTCTCTAAAGTCTTAAGAGCAAGCTACTCCATTCAAATAATGCAGAAGGTGGGACATAAGCCTAATTGCGCAAAATCAGTCATCCTGGTTAGTTCTGTTATTCTTCATATTTGGAAAATGAAATATTACACTACTTTGACTGCTATTATATTAAGAAACAAATCAGGCATATATACGCCATTTGCTTTACAGGTATTTAATTTATATATTCTTTTGAGACAAGTTGTGCTGCTTTAGCTGAAAGTTTTAATAATTTGAGGGTTTTTTTAAATGATGAGCCATTGATTGAAATTGATGTAAAAACATGTATCTAAATACAAACCCATACACATATTTCATCTCATTTAGCATTCCATTGTTACCACATAAGTCAAACAGTAGATAAAGCTCTGCCATATTGGTCACCAGATATCTCGAAGGAGGTGTCAGTAATTTGCTTTATATTCCCTATTAATATGGGAACTATAGACCATTTACTACAAATGTCCATCACTGGATGTATTTATAGTGAACGGCACCAAAATCCAAAAGCAGCCTCGTTAAGTTCATGAGACAATTTATGAAGTGCTCCTCGAGAACAGAATTATTACACTGTAACCCCAAATAGCTAGGAGGAGACACAAGAAATGTTACATAAAATGTTCTTTACTCACATGTAAAGTGTTCTTACCTAAATTTGCTCAGTACAGAGCTTTGTTAGACTTCAGCCATGCACAGGTCTTTGGCACCAAGTGAATGCAATTCCTGGGCATTATTTCAACTGGGAGTTTTTAATTTTGATTCTGTCACTGGTATTGTCTCTCTACTGTGAAATTCACAATGTAAAGCTGAATTTAAGTGAAGTCTATCAGATGAAGTCATGCTCCTGGCTACGTATTCTTTAATGGGATGGGATTTTGCCTCTAAGCTGCCATGATCAACTGTTGCTTTCCTGGTGGTTTCAGCATTGCATTGCCAGGATGCAGGCATGAAAGAACTGCACACAACTGAAAGTGGAGGGGAAAGAACAAAAATAAACCTTCAAAAATTCAAACAAGCAAGACATGAACAGCATGCTACTGTAGAAATAATCCCCTGTAGTACATGAAACCTAAATTCAGGCAAGAATCAGCAAGGATCTAGAAAACAAAAGTGCAACTAAGAAAGGAGAGAAATGAGACTATCCACTCCGTTCATAGATTGAATTCCATTTAATGGCAAGGCACTCAAGAGAAAGTGGCCACCTACCCTGCTTCTTTTATCAGTACCCACTCATTAGTTAGAGATCATGCACTTGAAATGTTTTTTGTAGATACCACAGCCTTAATTTCACAATTTCAGCTGTGAACATCTGAATAATAGGCAATGTGGATAACTAATAGGGGTAGGATCCACCCTCCAGTAAGGAACATTTCTAGCTAGTGGGCTCTCTATTTGTAATTGAAAACCATTGATTAAAGAGTTCAAAATGAAAATGTTTGCTTATAGTGTAGTCTCTTTGCAGATCAGAATTAAATTCACAACAGCTGTGACTATGATCACTCTTCTAACCCTCAAAAAACAATTAAGGTTGCTGCAAGGGAAAACATTAATCACAACAGAGCAGAACTGATGAAGAGTTGAAGGCAATGGGCATGAAAAGCCTGTTCAGATCTCATCAACTATGTAGCATGCACAGGCTGACAAGAAGCTGTACATATCCTGTAAGAGCAGGTTGTAGCAGAAAGATAATGATGCATATCACCTCTGAGCTACACATTTACACACAGCTAGAATATACTTGTCTTTTCTCAAGGTACATATTGAAGGGGTTTGTAACTTTTCTGGATAAAGCTTATTTCCAAATATCCGCCTTTTAAATATTATACATAAAAGCAATTAGGTAGTGACATCATTAGTAATTTACTTAAACTCAAATGTACTACTTTCTATTTAGAAGCTTCCTTGTATGTACCGTTCCTATGGTACCATGTGTACTCCACCCCATCCCACAGCACCCACCTGGGACAGCAAGATAAAGTAAAATTATGTATCGTATAATTGAACTTACATTCACATTCTTACAGCATGACCTGATACAAATGCCTTTACAGTTTTGGTTGTCATTTTTCAATCTGAAAGAAATTTCTACACAGCAATGACATATAGCATATACGTAGAAAATCACTGGTCATCAAACTCACTGTAAAAGGAAAGATTACTTAAAAAAAAGTGCAATTACTTTCTTATTTTGTACTAGACCAAACAAGTTGAGGAAAAAAAAAAGTTGTGTGACATACCAAAAATGAGTAACTGATTTTTTATAAGATCAGATGTGTTCTATATATATATTGCCTATTCAGCAGCAAAATCCAACACAGTATCTCAGCCTGTCCTTTCCTACACTGCACCTACAAAAACACAGACTGAAAATGAGCTATGGGTTACTGGCTTCAATCCCCTACTGATTCAAGCACCCATAAATAAATCAAGCTTCATTAAAAAAAAAAAAAATCCAGTTATTGTATTTTTAGAACTACTGGTTTACCACGATACTAGTTTTACTGCACCTTTTGGTATTTGGTTTTTGGGGGTTTTGTGGGTTTTGTTTGGTTGGTTGGTTGGGTTTTTTTTCTCTGGGTTTTTTCATAGTGGTGTGGGTATTTTTGGTGGTTGGGTTTTTTGTGGTTTTTGGTTTTGGGTTTTTTTTTGGTAAAAAGTACATCACATAATCAAATACCTATTTCTGCACATTATAAACTCTTTGGCATTTTGCCTGCCTCTCGCCGATAAATGTTGGCATGCCTTGGACAGTTACAGAAGAGTGGATTGTGGCTGATCACAGGTGTCACTATACTGCCTTGCACAGACCCAGCTTACATCAATTAGCACTTTCCCAAGCAATTACCAGGCACAGTTTTTCATTTTGAACAACCTGAGGACCATTCCTTCCCTGTTTGCTGCACACACACCCCTTTCCTGGGGCAGTACAAGAGCCTTGCCACCGGGCCAGCTGGTTTCAGCATCCAGAAACATTTGCAAGCCTGCTTATTTCATTATATCCCAGTGAAAGAAAATGCTCTGCTTATGAATTCTGCCAGTCTATTAACTGTAAGGCAGTCTCTCTTGGTTGTTTTTTTTCTTATTGTCTTGCTAAATAGAATTTGGGATGACTGGACAACTTGTCATATTTTGTGATTTCTACTAAACAAGCCCAGACATAATTTAAGAACTGGATTTTGCATGTTCATTTTCTCATTAAAATATACATAGGTATCACAAGTGCATAGGGATCTGTTGTTTGATTTTACTGTTTTTTCCAGGTTGTTTTCACAGAATCATCAAGGTTGGAAAAGACCTTGAAGCTCATCTAGTCCAACCATTAACCTAACACTGACAGATCCCAACTACACCATATCCCTCAGCGCTATGTCAATGCGACTCTTCAACACCTCCAGGGATGGGGACTCCATCACTGCCCTGGGCAGCCCATTCCAACACCCAACAACCTGTTCTGGAAAGAAATACTTCCTAATACCCAGTATAAACCTTCCCTGGCACAACTTGAGGCCATTCCTTCTTGTCATATCGCTTGTCTTATCGCTTTCCCACGTAAGTTTTTCTTGCTCCATTTAGAAAAAAACTGACCTGACTGTAAGATGTGGTGAGATATCCATAAACAGAAAAGAGAGTTATTTACGGTTAGTGAGAGTGGAACAGTCTCTTTAAAAAACTGTAAAAAATGATCTTGACTGTCTTCAGAATACATATTAGATCAAAATCAAGCACCTTCTATAATAAGTGCATTACCAAAATGATCACTGAATCATTTAAACACTAACTGAGACACTAAAGAAATATATAGTCCTGGATCATTCTTCAAGTCCCATGAAATGAGGAGCGCATTTTCATGTGCATCAATTCACTTCTATGCACTTTATTACTCAGACTGAGCAGAGACTAGAACCCAGCTTCTGAAAAATTGATTTAAAGTTGGATTAGTGGCACTGGTGAACATTGTCACTCCAAAGCTCTGCAATGTTTATGGACCTTGGCCAGCATTTATGGACTCATTAGAATCTGGGACCAAACAGAGTGGCTGCAGAATGCCTCCCTGTTGCTTCAATTACAGGAGTTATTCTCTGTATTTCTTTCAGAAATTATTTCAGTTTGTGTAAAAAGTAGACTAAGGATTTACATCATAATTTTTTCTGAAGTAATTTCTGAAAGGAATACAGAGTGAACTTGTATTAAAAATATTGTATCTTTTTCTTTTCCTAGCTGAAAACTTCATGAAACTTAAAAAGTAATAAAACTTTTCATCTACTGATCAAATATATTAGAAGAAAAGTGTATCCACTACATCAGAAGGCAATTGCAATTGTTACAGTCTCCTAAAGTAAGCAGAGAGAAATTATTTCTGTCCAAAGTCACACACCATGTTTGTGACCGAGGTAAAAAGCAAATCTATGACCCTTCATTTCTGTCTTCATGTACATCTGCTCCTCACAATATAATAACGAGTTCAGGATCCTGCATATGTTCTAGTGTAAATATCCAGGGCTATCTGACAGTAACAGAAATTCCTTCCTAACCCTGAAATGTAATCAGAATGCCACATGCAGCAAGCTTCAGATGTGTGCCAATGGTAAACAGGAAAGGTTTTCTTTCTCTTCCTCTGTGTTTTGCAATGCAAAATGAATCCCCAGAAAGAAAGGTGTGTTTTTAATCTTCCTTTTTGACAGCTCAGGTACCGACCGACAGTTTTAAGACACATTAATCTGACAAGGAGCATCACAAGACACAGAATTGAGAGGAAACAAGAATTGTGTTTAAACCTTCAAAGAAGTAAAGGTTCATTTTTTTTTTCCTGAAAAAAAATTTCTTGGGAAAAATAGTCATTCTCTTATTGCATAACAGAGCAAATATATTAAAATTTCTGGATGACTTGAAAGAAAAAAAAATTATTGAATATAAAATTAGTTCTTTGTGACAAATAGCAAAAGAAAACCAGCTTTCAAAATTTTCCCTGCTTGCAAAAGGAGTGTGCAAATTATTGCATAGACTTTAAAATAAAAACAATATAGCCAGTATTTTTAAAATTACCAAATTCAGTTGCTCTAAGCAAAATTTGGTATGGTGAGATCTTCCAGGACAGTAATTAGATGAGACCCCATTTATGGTTGTTTGTACACAAATATTGTATGCTTGGTATGATAAAACTCCAAGGAAGTGGCTGAGTCCATGAGGCTCACAATCAGTGCAATAGGTTTGGGGAAAAAGAAAATTCAAAACTATTCTTATACAGACTCAAAAAGAGCATCCAGAACCATTTAATGGCTTCAGAAATTCCCACCAGACCTACAAAGCTGTGAAATGTAGGCTCAGTTCAAAAGTTTGCCATGAATATCCCAAATTCAAAATCCAGACCTTGGCTTGAGATTTCTGAGCTACATCTGCATAGAACCAAAAACTTATTGTCAAAGACTAGTTCAGACTGCAAACACAGATTCAGAGCAGCTCATCAAGATACAGATGCTGTAGGTGAGGATATTTGCAAAATTAAACCAGTACCTACCTATTACTATTGTAATAGAATATTGAAAAGTAAAAGGCCCCTTATCCTAGTATCATAGTTGTTACCACATAGTAAGAGAGTCACACATCACTTACAGGAATCATTAATTCAGTTCCAGGGTAAGATGCGTCTAATAGTTCTGTGAAAGGAAAAGGAGTAATCTCTAATAGGACAAGCAAAAATTATTTGAAGCTGAATTATCACAGAGTGAACACAAATATTGGTAACTAAATCACAATGAAAAATAATTAGTCTGACACAACGCTAAACTGGAATGGTCTGCATGTATTGTAGACCCATGAAACTACAGGAAGAACGGAACATATGTAAAACATGAGCATCTCAGGTCACCTGGTACCTTGATATGTTCGTTTCTGATGACCAGAAGCAATCTGCTGCAGAGGAGCACTCACTGGGAGAACACCAGTAGGACATGGCACTACCCAGCTGAGTGAGCTCTCACTGTCCTGAGGAAGATTTCAGTTGCTGGGGTTTGAAAACACAAAATTTCAGTCACGATGGAGTCTTCCATTATTATCCATTTCTAAGCAGGAAAGAAATTACATCTTGTATTTTATTTAAAAACATATGCAAATATGCTGCTTACATTAGCTAACACTCAGAGGGTACAGACAACTTGCAACATTTCTGTGTTAGACTATTGAAGGTTAAGTCTATAAGGTCCCATTTCCATTCCTCACCATTTTTCCCACCTCTGCAATGTACCACTGACATCTCCATACCCTGGTTTTCCTCAATTGCAGCGACACTTTATGGATCCTTTCCCCTGCTCTCAAATCTCAGAAGCCACTCTCCATCCCGTCCTGTCACGTAAACCTACTGAGGGACCCAGCACCTAACTGAGCAATCCCAGACTCTTTTCCGACTAGCATCCAGGCTCAGACAACTACAACCATAACACTGAATTTTGCTTCCCTGTAAATTTAGGCCAGGATAATAACATAGAAGCTCAATCTTACCACGTACCTGCACTAGGGCCAGCCTTGAAGGCTATCGCGAACTCCTGACAATGTGAGTACTTGGCATTATGGCTTTAAGATAAAAGATGGATCTATTTTGCACATTATTTAAATTACCTTACATTTTTCATTTCCACTGTTATTAAACTATAATGAATGTATTTGTTTATGGAAGCGTGCACTGCCTGTCTAGTACTGTTCTATAATAGCTGGATTTAGAGCCAGCCTCTGATTTCTATCCTAGACATCATTAAACAATTTATTTTCTGTGATAGGGGAATGTGCTCTTGGGCAAGAGCTCTCCATTAATATGAATTATTAACAATATGTATATACATGTATTATGGATTCAAAAGATGAAAGAAAGCTTGCCAGCTATTCTATGGAGCTTTCACCATCTATGAGGCCACCGAATTTCAGACAGCTGTCTGCTGAATGGTCACAGACAAGGAATCCCTGATGGCCACTAGGATTTTGCTTTCCTGTTGGAAAAATTATATAAAATGTTTCAGAAAAAAATTATCTGGTTGGCAATATTGCTTAGCTCTCCACTACTTCTTTCAATTGTAAGGTAATGTTGTAATGGTTCCCCAAATATCAGTGCTCCCTGGAAAAGGGTGTCAGCACTGCCATCAAAATGCATATAGTTTTATTTAAAAATATCTTACAAAGAAGGGTATTTTTGTAACTGCAGCATTTGAGAAAATTGTGTCATATTTAGATGTTCCTGCTGACGCATCTGCTAGTGATGTGTCAAATCGCATCTATCAGCTATGTTAAGCTTCATAACCCTGCGTGATAATGAAAAATGATGGGAAGAAGCAGCTTTGATACCGTACATCACACTGCGACACAGCAGCAGAGTGTCTAAAACATTTAAAATCTCAAATAAAACCTCTTAGACATGCAGCTGCAGTGGTCTCCATTCATGTTTCTGTACAACTTTGCTCTCTGTGAAAAACACTCTAATTGGTGTTTGCTCCTTCAACCTTTCCAGGTAATTAGTCCCTGTGCTACTGCTGGATTCATACATCCCACTGCTCATGCTAATGCCACACAATGCTGTGTCAGGAAATCCCACTGCTTGGTATCCAGGGGTTAAAAAGTAAAAGTACCCCCCAGGAGAACTGAATAAAAGGAGGTAGGGGGGGTTCTAGAGATTAATTATCACTACTCTGCAGGCTCAGATAGAGTTTATTAAAGCTCCCTTTAAAAACCCTTGCAGCACTGCCCCCTTACACCTGCCCTCCCTCGTATCTCTTGGCATTGCTGTCCAGCTTGATGAATATTGCCAGGTTCAACGCCTGCCCCCCCCCCCCCGCCTTTTTTTTTTTTCTCTAAAAGTACCTGCACATTTTCCCCTAAAACCACTTTCTATTGTCCAAGACATTCTTCAGAGTAGCAATTACTGCTACCCCTCTGCATACCACTCTATGTCCCACAGTAATCTGCTGTCCAGAATGCAGTCACACTCCCAGTACTGGACTGCTGACTCAGAGGACTGGTTTACAAAAATATTGTATATATAAGGATATTTTATACTGCATGTAAAGTATTATTATTGTTGCTCTTATTCTTCATTATCAATTTCTTACCTTTGAGAATTCACTTGTGATAGCTTTGTGATTGACATTCTTTATCTCATCCCAACACTTAGCTTCTATTTACTCTGCTTTTTACAACCTGAACAGTGTTTTGCCTTTTTTATTAACCAATAACACATTTAATACCCACATCGTTCTGTGGAAAATAAACCACAAAATACCCTCCATCCTAGATCAGGCTTCCTCTTATGGCTCCAAGCCAGACCTTGTCCCACCACAAGAACAGGGTCTTGACTGACCTCTGCCACGGGTGGGCAACTGCACCTACATCCAACAGACCCAAGGAAACCCCGTCAGAGATAAGAGTCTTTCCACTAACTAAACATGAAACTGGCAGACAGCTGGTGGGCATGAGCAGAAGCAATGCATCTGCACCCTACGCGTTGTACGTGCTCCCATACATCACTGCTGGCCCAATGACCTTGTAACTCCCCGTGCAGAAACTGGGCTACCAGCAACAGAACAAAAGGAAGGTCCTTCACCCGGTTCTACCAAACTATCTAGTCAAACAGGCATAAAATGATGATCTTCCCTAGGAGTGAAGCGTAATTCACTTCTTTGCCCACCCAATCACTGGCCAATTTCTTATGAGAATTCTCACTGCCAAAAGTCTGCAATGTAGAGAACTCAGTAGGTCCAGAGCTGATGGGCATCTAATGAGACAGTAAAGCACCTCGTTCTTTTAAATGCCTTATTCACTTAAACCAATTTGCCCTAGTGGTTCTACTCGCACACTTCTGTTAGACTTCATTCTGAAGTAGGTAAGAACAGAAAAATAAATGCCCAGTGATGGTGACACCCTTTCCGCTTACGGTAACACCTCCGCTGGGAAGAGTGTGGCTAATCCTTCACCATGTTCCTCTGCACACCGTTCCGGCCAAACTGGTGGTTCTAGAAGAAAAGACCTTCCTTTTCATTTCTTCTGCTTCTGGAGGATGACAAGCTAACAGAAGGCAAGCAAAGAGTGTAGTTGCAGGCAGTGGCAGAGAGAGCAACGTGCTTATTTTGCGCATTGAGGGTTCATTCTAGTGAATAATTTCTCCAGAGAGAAAAGAGACTTTATTAAGAGCAAATTGTATGCAGATCTTCTCTCACTATCCTGTCTTTTTTTGACACTGATGGATTGACAGACCAGCTAGCAAAAGGCATACTAAGGAAAACAGTACTGGTAATTTAAGTAGTAAAAAGATAGAAAATACAGCCAGCCAATAAAAAGCAGGTGAAGTAACTTGAAGCAACTTCCCTCCACCCTAGAGTGAAAAAGATGGGTTTATGATACAGTAATCACTTCTTTTTCCTTATTTTTCTGTGTCAATATTCCTCCCTTCAATGGTTTCTTCTCTTCTACTACGTACATTTCAAACAAGCTATTCTTACTACTACTTAATTACAGGGCAAAATTACATATAGAAAAAATAATCCTGAACCAGTAACCTGGTATGTGCATGTCAACACACACATGCACACCTGTATATGTGTAAACATTAAATCCAAGTAAACTTCTATTTCCAAATACAATTCCACAGCTAAAAAGTTTTATTTAGGTATTGGCAGATTCAGGTTTCCTCCTTCCAGCATATATTACAGCGATTGCCTCCTCTTTAGTTCAACAGGCATTATTAGCATGAGAGAAGAGATTGGATTTTACTGTCATTTTTCCCAGCAATCCAGTGACATAAAAACCATATATAAAAGAGCCTGTTACATGCAAGAAGGTTTTGGGTCAAATTACCTAGGCTGTTAGATCACAAGAAAAAAATTGGACCTAAGCTGGGCTTCATTTTCTCTATATTCACAGTACTGCAAATATACTAATTTAAATTGATCTCTGATTTCTTACAATATAAAAGGAGGATCTTGACCTTTTGAAGTAGAACTTTATATGTTTTACCCTAATTCTTCCTCGAGATTTCACCAGACTAAATCAAGATAAGACTGCACTAGAAATGCACGATGTTTCTTTACAACATGTAGGATTTTGAATGCACAATACTTGCTGTTTCTCATCCATGAGAAAGGTACACAGGTACTACCTACAGTTGATTTAGAAATATATATTTTCAAAAGTATTTTCCTGTTTGCTGCTTCTTTTGGGGAAAAAAAAAAAAAGAAAATAATTTATCTTTAAAAATCTCATTCATAGCAAACAAGCACCACTGCTGATTTAACAGTAACCTTCTTTAATTCACATAAATGCTACTACATCCATCATGGATTCACATCTGAAGCTTACTTAATTATGATGTTTTTCTCTACATTTTGATCTTACCCCAGCAAAAATAAAGCCTACTGATATATTATTTTACCTAAATGTTGTATGAATGTAGTCCTACTTTGCAAAACTTCTAAATGAGCCTGTACAGGTAGAAAATCCAACATTTTCATTAACTGTTCTTTTCTTTGGTATCAGAATAGAAGGTGCATGTATGTGCTTCAAAACACTGATGATACAGAACAGAAATTTTTAAGATGTACCTTTACGGTCATTAATTACACAAAGACCCTTACAACAAAGGAGGTAAAAGACTGATTTAATATGGATTAACTTTTCTTTACTGGATTGTGCTCCTCATCGTACCTTACAAAATTATTATTCAACTGAAAGCAGCAAGTATTAGGGAGTTTTAATAATAAAGAGCCCTAATGCCCCAGGTCAAAACAAATCCTCAGTAATATAGCAAAGCTTCCTTAGACTTCACTGGTTTCAGAATTTCACCACCAAGTCAAAATTCAGACTCAGGGTAGAAATTCTCCCAACCTTTTATAAAATTCATGAAATAAAACAGAAGCTTGAAGCAAAAATAAGATGTCTTATAATTCTTAAAGTCAGTATATTAATTTTTGCAGTTAGAAGTAATAAAAAGGCCTGATTCATATTCATAAATATATAAATTCCAATAAACTCTGATAATCTTACTCACAGACAAACAGAAAAAGAGAAAACTTTATAGTGTTCCTGAAGTAAAGGGGAGAAGGAAGGACATAATATACAAAACCATGCCTGCTGCAAACATTAAATCAAAGTGATCTATAAAATAACATACACATTTAAATAGTAACTCATGTTAATTTAAAAATAGCAAATGTGCTTTATACAGTAAAAATGTCATTTCTTTCAATAAAGAGAGTTAATATAGCTTTGTAAAATTTTACAACTGGTTGGCATATTGCATAAATACGTGCACTGCTACATATACACAAGTCTTTAGGCAATGTACAGTAACGGAAATCAGAAAATGAATGTATGGAGTTTAGAACATGTAGACTATGAGCACCACGGTAAAATACACAGTAGATTAAAATTTACCACCTTAGTTACAAACAACTAACTGTCTTCAAAATACATTCACATGGTCATAACGTATTGCCTTAATCTGAGAGTTAACAAAATCCTTAACGTTGCAACACGAGCAATTTTTGGTTGGTACAAATCTATGAAATTCCACCGAAGTCAGAAGTTGTACATTGATTTACACTAATCAAGAGTCTGGCCAAATATACTTAAAGCTGTGTTTTAAATGCAGCATATCAAGTAAATATTATCATAATGCAAAACATGTATTTTGAGAAAAATGCACAATTATAGAAAATTAACTTGACAGAAGAAGTATAGCCATGTCGTATGTTGTGTAAGAAGCATATTATCATGTATAGTAATATATTAGAGAAATGGATGTCACAGTGGTCTTTTAAAGCTTAGGTTGAATACCATACCCAAATTACCTTTTTACAAGTGAAAAAAGTTTGTGAGCTAATAAAAAATTACAAGAAGACATTGCTTTGTAATGATTTCACTGTTTGATTACACCAAATGATAAAAACATTCTTACTCAATACTCCATAAAAGGTGTTTCTTTTCCCAATGTTTGTGATCAGCAGTTTCTCTGTACATGACTACCCATCGCTCACTCCTGTAGAATCTGAAAACTGGTGATTTCTCCCCAGCAATTAAAAGCTTGAATAGCTTCCAGTTTGTGAAGGAAACCAAATAAACAATTTGATTCTTTGCATGCATTAAAGAGATTCTGTGTACTTACAGACGAGGGAAGAGTCCGATTACTCCAAACTGCCCATAACAACATGAGCTGATAGTGTTCCTTAAGGCCCGAAAGCTCCTCTAGACCATTACCCTATGGCTCATGTTACCTGAGAAATGGTACGTCCCCAAGAAGGTCATAGTCTGGACAGATTGCAACTTTCCAAGGACCAAAAAAAAGATACTCATCTCAGTGGAACAGATTAACTTTTCTAGCATCCCTCTGCAGAACTGTTCTGGGAAATCACTTAACAAAATCTATAACTTCATTCAGGTTTAGGTCTGAAGATTTAATTCTTGCAATTGAGGTGTATCACTTTTACTGTTTACACTAGGAAGACAGCCCAATAATTTTAAAAACTGGCAAACTGGCCAGGAACACAGACTCACTAGATCTGGGTAAATTTGAAAATTCAGAAGTAAATTAAATAGATTTAACAAATTTGGTGGAAATTATTTAGAATGATAAAAATTCCATTATTTAGCATTTGCAATCATTTTTACTTATAAATTAGACTACCAAGTTGAGGAATAAAAATACACATTTAATCAAAAATACCAGATCAAACATGAAAAAGAAGAACTTCCCTTATATAGCTTACTCAAAGTTATATATTTAATAATAAAACAGAAACCAAAAGGAATATTTTATTAGGTCATTTAATTTAGCGTGTTCAATTTTAAACTGAATTGTGATTTATTTTTATATTGGTTTTGCTTTTACATATGAAGTCACATATACAAACAGTTCTAGCACTAAAGGCAATACCATATTAGAAAATTATTACAATTGATGGTTATTAGTCTTTTATTGTAAGTAGTTTATACACTATTGAAAAGCAGTTACAGTAGATAATATATAATTGTGCAATGTCTTAAAATTGTTTAACAACTTAAAATAGGAAAAAAATTAATTTCAATTGTAAGAAAAAAAGTAAAATCCAAAGCTGTTGGAACATTTTCTTGAAAAAATGTGGACTTCTAAGTTAATAGATGGGACTTTTCAATGAACATTGCAACTGAAATTTCAAATTGGTGATTTTTAACCTCCTGCCAGATAGAAATGTATGGATATGATAATGTGTAATCATAATTGTCCTATGTGGTTTCTTTTTTTCAAGTGTACTGCTATATAATTAGATGGATTTTGTCTTTGATAGGACATCAGAACCCAGAGGACCATCGGTGCTGACTACTGCAGAGGAGCGCAAAAATGCAAAGCCAGCACAAGTCAGCTCAGGCAGGAGACGAAGCAGCTAGCATGCACCTTCCAGCTGCAAACAAGAGATTCCCGTGCTTGGTGCCTGCTTGGCACCTGCATATTACAGGAGGTAGCAGAGACACACAGATTACGTAAAGGAGGAGTATAAAGTCACTTATATGCTATATGTTTAAGGTACCAGACAAATAGAAATGGGCATTCACCTGAAATTGCAACTAGAGAAAATATACCTTCTTTATGGCATTACAGGGATAGATGCTCAGCAACATCCCGCTCCATGCCACAGCCTCACGCAGGGGATCTGAGCCGCTCCCCAGAACTTGACCCCTCATCTGCTCTTACTTACCAACTTTTTGCTTACTAGCATAGTTTAGCCCTTTGTAACTGCATGACATGGAAAACTCACATCCCTTGAGTAGCTGACACAGTAATCGGAGTGGCAAGATGTCATTTGCTATAGTTTTGATGTAATATTATACTAAAACTTGCAATATTGATACAGGTAAACTTCTAACGCTATAGATGCAGAAAATAATGTCCAGATATATATGTTTAAGGACATAATATTACTTTTCAAATGATTAATGTCTGTAGCTATTAATATGCAATGTATATTAATAATATTCCAAAATTACTATTCTGTCAGTTTAACTGTATATAATTTTAATATACTATACAAAAAGGTGAAAAGAAGTAATTAATTGGAGAGCTAGCACAGAGAGCTAGCATCTTTTATTACAGGGGGCCTACTTCTAGCACTAATGGTCATGCTGCAAATCCGTAGCTTCAACCACATGATAACACTTCATTTTAACTCAAAGAGATGGCTCTATCTTCAGAATGACTTCTGTTTTTTTTCTGGAACGTTACAGGTGTGGGCCTGACATATCTCATACTAAAGCACATGAGAAGATTTCACTGGCTAATGCTGGGTGAGGTTCAACAGCAATAAAAAGGTTGCAGAGGTAGGGAAAAGTCTCTGAAATACAGTTAGAAATAATGTCAGGATATTATTATTTTAAATAATCTCTATTCTATGTTATTCTATTTCTTTACCAAAATGCTGCAGAAAAGAGGGGGGTGAAGTGAGGTAAGAATTTATATCAAACCGTGGTGGGTTCCTCTTCCTGACCTCCCCTTCATGCTCACGCATTCTTGCTATGTTCACATATTGCAGAGGCAGCAGAGACCTCACTCCGACAGATCTGTCCCCCACCGAGGGCTGTGTGCCATCAGAGAAAGCATGCTTGGTGGAACCAAGACCTTCCCTATGCTCTACTTTTCCACTATAAGCAATATTCCCTTTAAGTCAAACTGCCATTGATATTTTCCATTTTGTCCCCCTCTATCATCGATGTTATTTTTGTTACATGGTCTTTTTGTGGTTTAGTATAAAAGGGATTAGCTCAGCAGTTTGTGCACATACTACAAGTAGGCAAAATTTGTCACGGTGACATCAAACCACTAACACAAACAGATCTATTACCCTTTCTCTCTTGCTCGGTAAGACAGCTGCCCTCAAGTTATTAGCCTCTCAGCCTTCCTGATAAATCACTGACGTATAGGAAACCTGATTATCCCAACATAGCAGGGGTAGAGGATGCTATTCAGCTGCAGAAGAACATGGAAGAACAACATCCATGAGGCTTATAATGAAAGATTTTTGATATACTTAAGTAGTTAACAAAAATTTATTGCAAGAGATAGTTTGTCACTAGATTTACAGTTTCAGAGAACATAGTACAAAACATAGTGCATCAGCTTTGTCTAAACATTAAATAGGTGCAAATACACAAAGATAAAAACCAAAAAGTGAATACTTTACAACATAAGTTATAGAACTATAAATATATTTTATATACATTATACATATTCTAAGACATGATTTTCACTTCTATACATAGAGTTCATATTAGTATCAGTCTATTCAGTGCTTTAGTTATAGTATAGGTCTGAACTTTACATGAATGTTTGCATCATTATACTTACAGTAAATGCTTCCCAAGGAATGAGGAATGTTAACCAGTTTGTTTCACAGAACCATTTTGCAAAGCCGAGGGGACTGCAGAAACAGCAGGACCATTCAGCTGAGGGCTCCCTCCCCCATCCCCGAGAACCTGTCCTAAAAGAGGGGCTGCAGGGGAATGACAGCCGGGTGCGGGGACAGCAGGGATGGGAAGACGGTGTGTGGCAGTGGAGGAAACGCCAGCTGGGTCGGGTGCAGGACTGAGGGCGGCAGCAGCGGCAAATGTGGTGGGGCCACGAAAGCTGCGTGGCCCCCCGGGCAAAGCCTCGGTCCTACTGGTAGATGAGGTAAAGGAGCTCTGGAAAGAGCCGGGACCTGCGAGAGGAACTGCTGGTGCGGCTGGAGAACCTTCAACGTACTGGCGGCAGCGGCAGCATGCTGCTGCAGGATGGTGTGATGGATGGTGGTAACGGAGGTAGAACATAGTGGTGGCTGCAAGGGCAAGGGCTGCAGCGGGGAATTCGCAGGCTGGATTGCCGGGGCAGGGAAGGTGAACTTCACTTTGTTGGCCAGCATGTTTTGTGGCATGATCTGCTGATATGCCTCGGATGGGAGATCTTTGAATTTTTCGTGGTTATCTGGAGGGAACATCAATGTCTGATCGGGCAGGGTGAAGGGGGCTATTAACTGCTCAGTAGTTAAAAAGGTATGACTGTTTACATGTGCTTCTTTGAAGGGCAAGGGCGGTGGGCTGCTAAATATGCCAGGATTACACTGTACCCATTCACTGGTCACCTCATTTACTTTCTCATGTGGTAGAGGCTCGGCCAATTCATAATGGCAAAGATAGGATTTAGGAGGAGCTTGTTCCAAATGCCTGTTGGGGAGGAGAACTTTGTAATGAGCTTGATTTTCACGACCGTTGGCATTTTCTTTTTTCTTTTCATCTTGCAGAACATCCTGTGTGCTGACAGGTGCTGGAGCACTGTGCTCTGCAACAGAAGCAGCAGAACCTGCGACAACATCTGAAAATGTACTCGGAGCGCTTTCCATCGCTGCGCACACCGTCAGTTTGTCCTTTTCCAGAACACATGAACTATCAGTTTCTAGAGAAGACTTGCTTTCCTCCAGCTGCATTGTCTCATCCATATCTTTTGCATGATCAGCTTTGGGATCCACATTAGTTTCCTCTAGACTGTCTTGAGTCAAGAAGTCCCCTAAAATATTTAACGAAGAATTTGCAGAATTTTCTTTGGAAGGTCTGGAGGTCTCACCTGCGTTCCTGTCAAGGAATACGTGATGGACTTTAGTTTTCCTTCTCCTGCGCTTCCCTTTTGCTTTCTGATGTGTACCTAAAGTACGCGCTTGTCTTAGATATTCCTCCGCTGATAATGTCTGTCCATACGAACTTTCATCTGATGAAGAGGAATATGTATGCTGTCGCCGCTTGCGGTGGGATTTTTCAGGTTCCTCTGTCAGAACGTTGTAACCTCTCTTTATGGACTGGTTTCGACTCGGACTCTTCTCACTGCAGTGCCCTGAACATTTATGCTCTGGGCTACAGCTTGACCTCCTGACTTTCCAGCTACAACACGTTTTAGAGTACCTTAAGCTGTGCCTCCTGGAACTCAGAGCCAGCTGCTTTGCCTGTCTCCGAGAGCTTGCTTTGCTCTTTCTGTGCAGCCGTTTACAACCGTGGTGTTGGCCGCTATTTTTTGCACTCCAAATGCCACACCAGCCTCTGTCCCCGTGTACGTGATCTGACACAGACATGATTCTCTTATGAGCATTTTCAATGCCCAGTTTTTGATGAGATTGCTGTATCTCACCTGCAGCTAGCCAGATATTCCCTGCATCATGTCTGCACTTCTCTGGGTTATTTTGGAGGTGCTGATACTTATTTTCATCTCTGGAACTAATTTCTTTTTCAGTCACTGGGGACATCTCCATTTCTGCTGCTATTGTGTCCCCACAATGATGATGATGACAATGACATAATTTTCTTCTCCTTTTCCGTTTTCTACTTTTGTGAAGCCATTTTTCATAGCTTGCTTTGATCCAGACTTTGTTATATTTCTCATCTATCACAGTGTTTTGTCGTAAGTGATTTTTAGCAATGTGATACTTTTCTATTTTTCTAATCCTGAATGACTCATCCAAGGACACTTTATTTTGATTTTTTGCAAGATCACAATTTCTGATGAGGGAAACATCACTTATAAGTGGTATTGTATAGTTGCACACATTTTTATTAATTCCTGTTTCATAATCACCACATTCTGAAGTAGGTTTACTTGTAAAATCCGAGACTAAGCTATGGTTGGATTCAGTTTTATGGTGCAAATGAGGTATGTTCGGCTGATGCTTGGGATTTTCTTGGCTGTCACTTGCTCTTGATGACTTGAAATCAAAATATAAAGGATTGCAGCTATAAGAAATTGATGGGTCTGTACTTGTGTAAATTAACATTTCTGATGGCCACTGAAGAATATTTGATCCATGTTTGCTAAGAACAGGAACAAAGGGTTCACAAGGTCTCTTGCGCATCTCTGGTTTGCTTTGTGGGGCTCCACTACTACCTCCTTCAGATGGTGATGGAAGTAATACATCTGCCCCCAGCTTTTTTATTTCAGTTGTGGATGAATCACTGTTCCTCTCTTTATCATTTTCCTCCGCAACATCCTGCAGAGATAAACAATCCTCCACAACCGCCTGCACGAGAGCCCTGTTTGCTCTCAGCTCGTAACTGCTGCAGTCCAGGGGCAGGACCTGAGCACTGTCTGCAACCGCAGGCAGCGTTTGGTCCGGTAAGTCTGCTGCACTTACATCAATACCATAGCCATCCATTTCCGAGGACACCAGTTGCTTTGAATGGGACACAGCAGGGGTTAATACGGGACTCTCTAGCACCCTGCTTTCTTCACTGGCCAACTCTTTTGACTCCTGAGCTTCAGGAGCTTCTGCTGTGTCTATGCATTTTTCCACCAGTGGGTGAAAACAGTTATGTTTCTCCTCAGGGCACAGGACTATTTCTGCTGCTGAAGGAGACTGAAGGTTACATGCTCCTGGAACAAACCTACTTCTTCTGCTAAATCCATGCTCCATAGATGTTTCGTCATATTCATAGAAAACGGCAGCTGAAGACTCCAGTTTGACTGCTGCTTTCTTAGGAAAAGCAAAAGAGAACCCAACTCTATGTCCTTGAGCTCCTTGAACCTGATCTCCACATTTGTTAGCATCGGTTTTATTACTACATGCATTTCCAGAAGTGGAAGAAATAACAGAAGCAACATCTTTGCAACTCTGTGCATCATGCATTAAGGTGCAGCTGAAATCCTGTTTGTTGGCAGACTCTATGGCAGCACTTTGTGGGATATCATTGCAATGATCTCGCACAGTCACTGTAGTGGATTTGAACATCGGGCCACTTCCAGGAGCACTAGGAAGGAAAACAAAAGTTGCAGTCAGTACCTTTCAGAGAACTGCAGACAGAAATATGGTGTTACATTGGTATCTAAGAGATCTTTTTAAGGAAAGAGGAAGAATCTGTGGATACGTAGATTTAGAATATGAAAATATGTCATATTTTATAATACGATCAGTTGACTAGTATTAAAAAAAACCTAGTAAATACTGTGCCCCCAGTTCCTTCATGTGAAGTTATCAGATGACAGGCTAATATTCCTACAAGGTAGTTCACTTTTCCCAGACATACTGGCAGGCCTAATAAGAGACTGTATATCTCCCTAGAAATCTTGCTTCTCCTCCCAGAAGACCATCATGGTTACAACACTATTACTACAAATAACAGAGGTTTTGCATTCCTTTGTGCTACAAGATATATTAAAACAGAGAGCGTCTCATAGACCACTTCCCTCTTAGTCATCTTCCTAGTGACTCCTGCTCTGCCCACGGGCAATCACCCAGCAGCTCCCATCCTATTTCTGTTCACAGACCGAACCATCGCAATCTCAGCAATTTCTTTCATGGAAAAATAATACTGGGGAGAGTATTTCAGCTGACAGTAGTGCAGTAAGTGATTCATCCCTCTTGAGAAAAAAATTTATCACTGTCTACTTCAGTTCTTCATTTCATGTCCTCTTCCCATCTGTTCTATTTGACTTAATAGGAAAGCACAGAGAAGAGCAAAAACTGTTTAAGGTGCCAATTTTCCAGGATCCACAGGAACTGCTCAGCACTAGGAGCAACGGACCTATGTTAAAACAAGGGTTTTTTTGTTTTAACCAAATTATTCTATGTTACAGTGCAGAGCAATACTGGATGATGGGTCATTAGGAAAACTTGCAAGTGTCGTTTAGGATCCCAAGAAGTGCTGAGATAAAGAATGACAAATTTAATCTACTGGATCTAGAAATTAAGGTAGAGGTTTTATGAGAAAGGAATTCCTCATGAGAATTCCTGCCTTGTCCAGTTCTTCATAAATTGAAAATATGTATTAAAAAATCCACACAAATCCTTTCTTTTAACAGACTAAAATGGTGACTTCAATAAAATCAACTTAGAAAATACCATTTAAAAAAATTCTGTGTGTCTGTCTATATCACACCTCTAAGGATGCAAACTGGTAGTAAACAGCAATTCTTAAATAAAAAAATAAAGCTTAGGGATAAATTCTCCTTCAGGAACTAGAAGAAGGATTTAAGAAAAGAATCCAAAACAGAAACAACAAAACCCTGCAAAAATCTGTACTTCACTTGCATGGAAAAAGGGAAACAGTAAGTTCCTCTTTCTCCTGAAATATGCTAAATTCAGATTTTGAAGTACATTCAAGTAGAGAAAAAGTCTCTACATCAGTTATCATAAAAAGATTAAAAAATTAAAATAAGTGTCATGTTGCTCATGTCAAACAGATCTCACAACATTCATGTTCCATACACCTGCTTAGACAGACTCTGCTTCAGCATGCTGCCCATCATCCAAACTATGGAGAAAGAGACTATTACTGAACAAGAGCTACAACTTGGTTGGACCTCTCTGTTAGTTCACCTAGTGAGACGAAGACTGGATAAAAAAAAAAAAATTTACACTTGAGCACCTACTTTTTTGCTTTTTTCCCCCCGAGATTCCACTGTGAAAAGTTGGTACATATATTTTCAGTGGCTTGTCAGTGTCATAACTGTGTCATACTTAAGAGACAATACAGTCACTACTAGCAAGCTCAATATTAATTTAACAGCATGCCTAGATGCAATACTAGAACGTATGACTAACAAGGAGTCAGTTTTGCAGAGGGAGGTAAACACTCAGTTGAGCAGGGGGAAAAGGAGCACTTACCTTTTAATATAAAAAAATCCAGTTATTGAAATTTAAAACTAGATTTCTGGATGCTTTCCCAGGCGAGCAGTTTGAAAACTAAATCGCAGAGATCTTTTACATCCTAGAAAGACAGACTGCATTCCTCACCTCATCAATGAAGTAGTGTCAGACTGCAAATGCATGACCTAGTTCACTCAGCTTTCAACGAATGTGCCTGGTTTTATGAAATATATATGAAACACATCTTTTTTTAAACTAAAAATACATGTCATTTTAGCTCCACTGAAAAAGCAAAGTTAAACATTCATTTCTGCACATAGTGTGAATTAAATTACTGTACACATACTCCTTCCAAAAAGCCATAAAAATGCATGTGTGGGGCTCCAGCCAAGGGACTCCAACAGCCCTGTGTCCCACAGCACCAGCTAACAGTGAAGGGCTTATTTTAAAGTATTTTTTATGTTTCAGCAGCTATACACTTACCACGTTGTCTCTTTCCTTAGCTCAGCTAGCTTGTGCAAACGTTGAAGGGCTTTTTCCTGTTTCCTTTCATCTTTTCGTGACTTAGACGCTACATTTCGAGCAAACTCCCTCTGTTTCAGTTCCTTCAGTCTCTGAAAGAAATAGTCATATAATGCACACAAAAAAAGCAGGTATGATAAACATTTATAATGACAGTTACTTGCTGGTAAGCACTCATGGCACAAATTATTTTGGAAACTAGCCAAAGCGAAATGTAGAAATTTATTGAATGGGTCAAGTGAATAACCAAAATACACCGACATACTAGAGACAGGTTACCTAGGTTAGAGATAACGTAGAAAATTTTACTGTAGCTTTTGTGATTAATGTAGACCAGCCTCAGTCAGATGAACCAATGTTCATCCAGAATTTTGCTCATGACTGTCTTCCAAAAAACCTTCCCCAAAGCCTGATTGCTCTTTGAGTTAGTAATATAAAATAATGAGACCACCCCAGATATCTTTCCACAAAGCCGCTCTGTAGCCTGTCAACCCCACAGCCAGTATTAAATCTCATGTTTTTTCTCCCTGAGATGTTGGGCATAGCATTTGTCACCACACAACCGCAGGACGTCCCTGTCATCCCTTTTCTCCAGCCTTCTGGACCTGCCCTGCCATGTTATCGGTGTAGTATCATCTGCAAAGCTCCTGAGAGCGTGCTGTCCTGCTACCCAGGTCATTACTAAAGATGTTAAAGGGTCCTGTCTCAGCAGGGATCCCCAAGGGATGTAATGGCCAGAGAAGTCTTGCATTTTGAAATGGGAAGATCTTCCCTGCGAAGGTCCTGCCCTCACTGGTGTCTAATGCAGCAGTTAAGCAGACACTGAGGTTTGACCCAGTATCTCATTTGATTTCATCTCCAGCCTGTTTCTTTGGGGGGAAATTAAAATGCACAGCTCTGATTTTCCACAAGGAAAGGTGATTTTCTTTTCTTTATATCACAGATAGACAATACAGAGACTTTCCTAATCCTTCATGTCAGCAAAAAGCATTCCTGTAAGTCCCAAACCCCATCAGCGTATCACTCAGTTGCTCAGTGTGTCCCCAGTATGGTCCACAGTCTAGATGACATCATCTTATGAGACTGTAATCTCACGATTCTGGGAAGAACCCAGTAACTTGCCACCATTTTAGTGTCTGAGGGCTAAAGGCCAGGCATGAACAGGGGCCATGTGAATTTGTAAAAGCAGTAATTCTAACTTCAAATTGTTCGAGGGGTATTGAGAGCTTTTCTGATCACGGGTAGGCACATATTGGAGACACATGTAACAGAGTTTGCAGAATTCTATAAGCCCTGCTCTCCTGCTTCTTCTCAATTTTTTATTTTGCCCCTTTTGTGCTTTTTTTTTTTTCCTATTCACAGAAAAATATCCCTCATATAACATTATTCATTTACACACTGAAATTTGTCTTTGCCATTTTGGGTGATGCTAATGCTACCTTGGCAGTCCATTTAATGCCAAGAAACATATATGTAGAAACATGCTGAGAAAGCAGAGAAATGCTTGCAGAAAAATGAGTACTACTCTCTATTTTCACTTTTTGCATTATTTTTACAATAACTGGATACTCCTTTGAAGACATCCTTGATAGATACAGAGAAATAATTTGAAAGTTAATCACTCCTTCTATCATTTGTATGTCATAGATAGTTATCAAAATTTGTTTTATTGTGCTAATACAGTATAAGGTTATAAATTCACTCAAAACGGGATCTACGGTAACTTTTTTCCAAGGAAAAAGGCTTGAAATGTGAAGCATCTTTGTAGAATGTTTCTTACCCCTGTGCATTCATGTTTTCCTAAAGATAGTATGATACTGACCCCGCTTCCCATCAGCCACTCGTGAAACCTGAAGTATTTAATTTCATAGGTGACTTCTGAATACTCAGAATACCAGAGAAGGAATGAAGTTTGCTCCTTCCCCTCCCCATCTTCCAGCCCTTGGCATTTAAAGACAGGATTTCTTTCCATTTTGTAAAGCTCAGTAATTTTTCAGGTTTTCTTCCTGTCCAATGTCTAAGGAAAGAAGTATGTGACAAACCAAGAGAAGGAAAGAGAGACAAAAGAGTGCTTTTACACAAGGTTAAAAAGGAGAAGCTGAGGTGTATGCAAATCCATAATCACCCTCCAGCAACAGCACTTTACTGTAATTACTGGGATGACTATAATTAGTGATTTGATTCTGACCAGATTTTGACCCCTTTTCTCTTACTGCTGAAAGTTAACAGGACTCCACGTTTCAGGGTGTGAGTAGGATCTCACTCACGG
This sequence comes from Strix uralensis, assembly GCF_047716275.1. Classification (NCBI taxonomy): domain Eukaryota; kingdom Metazoa; phylum Chordata; class Aves; order Strigiformes; family Strigidae; genus Strix; species Strix uralensis. The sequence goes on along the minus strand of NC_133977.1, from coordinate 8,748,121 downwards.
TGAATAGGGACAGTGCTGTTAAAGGAAGTTTTACATGATCTTGGAGGCACAGAAGATGCATTTCATGCCTATCATTGCCAAGCAAACATCATATTACCGATCTGAGCCTCTTGTCAGTCTGATCAGTCATTATCTGTTTAGCACAAACCAGTTCTCCTACAGGACTGTACAGAAATTTTAAGTAACTGAATTGTTCTCCCTGATTGCTTACAAGTAGTTGTCAATGTGTAAGACAGAGGAGTTTGGCAGAAGTTTTGTGTGCACAGCCTTCAGGCCGGACTATCTGCTCTTCTCTTCTGAAAAACTACTCATTCCAGAGCTCCCCTTCTGTCAGACCTCCTGTCAAATACACCTCTCCTCTACGGAAAACTCATCTTAGCAGAGTATGACCTAGTTATACAATGTGGGGTTTTTTTTCTTACAACTGATATCTCAGCCTTTTTCATGGAGACCTTTAACAATCTATATGGATTATACCTCAACAACTCCTGAGGACAGTATTCAGCAAATATATACGTATAAGTAGAACTTTTCTCAGTTGTAAACTACAAAACATGCACCTGGTATGAGTTAGTTTGAGGCCTGATTGGGCAGTTTCCCAAAAATACTATTTTCTATACATAAAAGGTCACCCAAGTGAGAAAATGTGTGTCGCATTTTTTTTATACTGTAGTTATTTTCCATTTGTCTTTATTTAGCCATCTGATAAACTATCATCACCTGCATTCCCTTACTGCACTCATGCTAGTGATTGCTAGCACTGCATTTATACAGCTTTGTATTTGTATTTTGTTGGTTTTGGTTGTATTATGAAAATGAAAACGAGATAGTACCCAATTATAAGTAAAATGCTATTAGTCCACGCATTCTGAGTATCACAAGGCCCCTACAAAACTTGTTCAAAGTAAATGGCAGCAATAAAAACACAAGTGTGCCTTACTCCTAAGAAGCATCTTTCTCTTAACATTTTTATGTCTTTCCGCATGGCAGAGCTATTCACCAATGCTAACTTCAATCGTTAGTTTAATGCCTGTTATGGTGTTTTGCTTCCATGGATCAGTAAGCAAATAATTAGCAGGCAGTCATACAGTATTTAAATATGATTCCCTCCTGTATTTTGCTCTGCTTATGAACCAGCTCAAAATGTGTAGGTCCTAGCACGCAGAGTTCAACAAACACTTCACAATGAATAATTAAATGACATTTCTCCAAGAAAACTAAATGCCTTCATGGTTATCCTGATACACTGTACTGCCACTTCCCATGTGCAGAGCAGAGACCACCACTGTGTTGCAGATGACTTCCCCCAGCCTGGAGCAATGGGAAGCCTGACCCTGACCCTCCAGCCTTTCAATGGATCCTGCAACTGAGCTGCTTTCACTTGGTCAGAAGCTGGGTTATTTTAACAAATCTAACTGTTATACTGGGCCTGAAGCAGAAATACTCCACCTATTTCTAACAAACTCAGCCGGGAATGTGACTGCACACCCATTACATCATGCTGAGCTATGCAAGATGAAAAGGAAGACTTTAACAGCTCCTACATACCTATGTCTGGATGAAACTATACATCAGTAGACCACATAAGGTCCAAACTCAGGTGTGGCTGCATTTCGCTCAGAGGCATACAGCTCAGGTGTCCCCAGGCTTGCCATGGAAAATACCCATCAAAAAAAGCAAAGAAATCCTAAGTGGACTTCCAATGGGACCCCATTTCTGGTTACTTCACCTTTGTCTTCATTTTCCCATTTACCACATTAGGCAGTTAATTTCAGCATGCTGCTTGTCAGAAAGCTCATGCTGAGTTTCCTAATTCTCCCCTGCATTTTATAATATAGGAACCACAAGCCCAGATCCTGCTGCCTAAGCCAGGTGCCTGAAGACCTCCATGGATCAAAGCCTCTCTAAAGGAAAGACACATTATGGCATTAAGTTAACTTCTTACATCGCTGTTACAAGCCTTCCATCACCTTACAAAGTGATTGTTTTGTGGGTTTTTTTTAAACTCAAGATTTAAGCACTTGTAACAATAGCACTTCAAAATAATAGGTCTTCAAAACATAGAGAAGACATTAATTAATAACTAGAACCAGGACAGCAAAAGCACATAAAAGCTGAACAGTGAAACCCAATGTGCCTGAACACTATGATACCAGGTGATAAAATAAGAGGAAAAAAAACGCCCAAAAACACAGCCTCAAATAATGTTACACCTTGAAACATAATTTAATGTTATCAGAACTGACTCTCAAGAAAAGCAATGAAACTTTTAACAAAGTTTATGAAACCAAAGGGGAAATCATAACAAGCATCAGGATTGATACAGGCTCTCTCTGTACCGTTAATATCTCACACAAAAAACAGCCATCCCCTCCAGCACAAAGGCATCATCTAAGGACTGCTTATTCAGGGAGGCTCTCATAAACTACCCATGCAAAGCTTATCTCCCTAGTCTGGGAACAACTTTAATAGGGTCAAGAACCAATGGGAACAGTTTTCATAATAGCAGGAATCAGAAAGATGCCTATTAGGGGATTTCAGGGCAGTGCAGTTCAGATATTATTATGCTAATCTGCTTTTGACCTTAGATTAACAATTAAATTACGTGGTCTTTTACAATGCTGAAAATACGTAGATCATAAATTCATTTTCTGATCAATGGAAGTATAAAATTACAGAACTTAACTGGCATGACATCAAATTTTGCTGCTTTATTGTCTTTTTATTTTATCAGGAAATGACCGTATTCCCAGTAGTCACTGAATCATGAATTTTTGCATTTGTTAGCTTTTCAAAATAACTCATCAAAATAGAACTTCCTTTTCTTGCTCCCTAACTATGAAATACTGAAAACTGAGGCCTAAATAGCATAAGAGTTGCGGTCAACAGCTCAATGTCCTGTCCAAGAAGAGTCCAGTGACAAGTGCCGTTCCTCAGGGGTTGGCGGTGGGACCAGCGCTGTTTAACAGCTTTGCTGGCGACATGGGCAGTGGGATCAAGGCACCCTCAGCAAGTTCACGAAAGACACCGAGCTGTGTGGTGCGGCCGACACGCTGGAGGGAAGGGATGTGCCATCCAGAGGGACCTGGACAGGCTGGAGAGATGGGCCCAGGCAAACCTCACGAAGTTCTACAAGGCCAAGTGCAAGGTTCTGCACATGGATCAGGGCAATGCCAAGCACAAATACAGGCTGAGAGATGAGTGGATTGAGAGCAGCCCCAAGGAGAAGGACTTGGGGGTATTGGTGGATGGAAAACTGCCTATGAGCCAGCAATGTACACTCACAGCCCAGAAAGCCAACCGTGTCCTGGGCTGCATCAAGAGCAGTGTGGCCAGCAGGTCAAGCGAGGGGATTCTCCCCCTCTACTCTGCTCTCATGATACCCCACCTGCAGTGCTGTGTCCAGCTCTCGGGCCCCTAACATCAGAAGGACATGGACCTGCTCAAGTGGGTCCAGAGGAGGCCACAAAGATGATCAGGGGGCTGAAGCACCTCCCCTGTGAGGACAGGCTGAGAGAGTTGGGGTTGTTCAGCCTGGAGAAGAGAGGGCTCCAGGGAGACCTTATAGCGGCCTTCCAGTGCTGAAAGGGGCTACAGGAAAGATGGGGAGGGACTCTGCATCAGGGAGGGTAGGGATAGGACGAGAGGTAATGGTTTTAAACTGACAGAGGGTAGATTTAGATTAGATGTAAGGAAGAAATTCTTCACTGTGAGGGTGGTGAGACACTGGCACAGGTTGCCCAGAGAAGCTGTGGCTGCCCCCTCCCTGGCAGTGTTCAAGGCCAGGTTGGACAGGGCTTTGAGCAACCTGGGCTAGTGGAAGGTGTCCCTGCCTGTGGCAGGGGGGTTGAAACTAGTTGATCTTTAAGGTCCATTCCAACCCAGACAAACCATTCTATGATTCTATGATTCTATCAGATAAATACTTGTCACACCAAACCAGATTAGTATCCTTTCGTAAAGAGGATTCAGCTTAATCAATTGTAAGTAACTAAATAGATCAGAGCTCCTGTCACACCTGTAAACATTTAAATGGGTAACGAAACATACCATTTAAAGCAGAAAACATTGCTTACTAAGATGTAAAATACACATATTTCCCTTCTGTCTTTGGTGGTTTGTGCGGTTATATATATATTTCTGTTCTGCAACTGGAGACCCCTCCACTTTGCACAGCATTTTTTCACTTGCACTGTGGTCTGCAGTTCTACATACTTTTCAAGACCCTATCTTTTATATTATTAAAAAAAAAATCTCTCTTATTAAAGGTTATAGAAAATATTAAAGCTCCAAGAAAAAAATACTAGAATACAAGGAGAACTTACCCTGTTACTGCTACAGGCCTTCCCTAGCAGAAGTTAAAGAAAGCAAGTTATTTCCACAGAAAGGAGAAATATCAAGATTTCTCAATGAAGTTAATAAGTCAACCGCTCAAATAAGTAGGCTAAAGAAGAAATTAATAGACTTTTTTTTTTTTTTTTTCACGCTCCCAGTATGGAATTAATTGCTGTAATATGTTCCTGCAATAAAAGAGGTACAGGGAGTAATTTTAACAGCAGTCTACAACCACTTGATGGGGAGTTGCGCAGCAGATGGGAGTCACTTCTTGCTAGTGGCAGGGAAACCTTCCTGCTAGGGTGTTGTGGCACTGGAACACACTACCAAGAGGCGCTGTGGAATCTCCAACCCTGAAGAAATATAAGACACAGCTGAAAAAAGCCCCATCTTACTCTGTGATCTCATGTTGGTGAGCAGGAAGCCAGTGATGACTCCTAACCATCATTTTTACAATTTCTGTCTTAGGCAGTGAGTTATCTCATCTCATCACTTTATCAGTGTATGGACTACACTGGCCACTCACTTTGTTTTTGCTTTTAATAAATAACATTGATCTATTGCTGGTTTATAAATAACTTCCAGTTTGTTGCAAGTTATAAGATGCTTCTGACTGCCCCTGCTCGTAGCTGTATGCATCTCACTTTAAGCTGCAGAATTTAAACCATTTCTTAAAAACTGAGAGCTCCACAAATTTGGAACAGAACCACATTTAATATGATCAGATACTAAGCCATCCAGATGACAAGGAAGATGCAGATTGTGAATAATCCTTTTCCTCTCCTATTTCTACCACAAATTGCAGCCATGCCCTCCTGATGGTCTTTTAATATTAGAAGAAATCCAACACACAGAGATATAGATATATGCAAGATTTAAAAATAGCAAGTCCTTGGAGCCCACAATATTGCTGAATAGGTAGATTCAGCTGAAGTGAAACTGTGCTCTTTTTCCAGCATTGTCCTGAGCATCATCCCAGACTGGGGAGAAAGTGGAGATTAATTAAGAGGAAAGGAAGGTTGGGATTGTTTTATCTGCCCATCATGGGCCCGAAGGGAGGCAGGTGATGAGAAGATGAGATTCTTCATGATTCAGGAGATGTTTATTAACTTTAAATGAATTGATGTAATGCAAATGTTCACCAACAACGGACACTTGCTCATAAGCACACTTGAGCAATACGCAGTAGCGCAGTTTGTTGCATAGTCTGCAAAAAGGAACTGCTGAAGTGGCTTTTACAGGCAGATCCTACAAATATATATTAAATACATGTATTATGCTATAACTGAAAATTTACATTGGTCTTTTCTACTTTTATAATATAAAAACTGAAATTATTTTATCATGAAATATAACTAGGTTTTGAGACCACTTCATACTTGTATATGAAGTATTTTGCTTGTAAAGTATCTCGAGTTTTCCTACATAAGTTCACGGGGAAAAAATAAATTGAACTTGAGCTTAAAATGAAAACGAAACCAAACAAAAACGTTATTGTTTTCAAAATCATGAAGAAAATCAGAACATTAAATACTTTGCACACTTGCACCTGTAATATACATGAAAGCTAGTTATCTTTGATAAAGATCTTACTAATCACTCTCAATTAGGTGACTGCAAAAGATATACTCTGGAGCAATAGAAGGAAAAATAAATCTTTCTTAGCTTTCTATTCCTTTTAACGCTTTTCCTTCAGAAATTATCTGCCAGAAACAAACACATACTTCATTATGTGATGATTAATGCCCTTCCCAGCATAGTAAGCCTCATGTTTCGTTTGACATTATTCTGGTGCCTGCGCATCTTCTGCTCCTTTCCAGTATCCCCTGCTGCAGGATTCAGATAGCATTATGGCTTACAGTAGAACAAGGCTCCAAGACTTTGACAAATAACAGGTTATGGAGCATAAATTAAGATTTTGTTGCTTTTGTTTTAAGATAACAATGTTTTCTAAAGTTGACTAAAGGGCCACAGCACTGCCATCGTGCAAAAACATTGTTTTAAGCCTGCAGAATTGGTGAGTGTTGCATACTGAATATTCCACTGTGGTAGCTACTAACCACGTGTATAACAACAGCCTGCTCTTATTGCAAGCTGTAGGGTATTTTTTGTTAGCTTCAGCAAAAATCAGCTGAATACTCCATAAATATTAAGGCCAAGACGAAAGAAAACAGCATACAAATACAGAATTAGCATCTCGCCTATCAAATTAATTTTACCAGATAATGAAAAGAACATAAAGCTGACACACACTTGTACATCTGGAAAGTGGTTACATATGCTAGAGTCTAATTTAAAGGTATTTATTTTAATGACTCTAGGCCTAATTCTACTTTTCTTGAAGTCAATGGAGAAACTCCTGCTGAGCTCAGGGAGAGCAGAGGTTTTAAATTCAGCATGGAAATTTTCAGCAACACTTAAAGAAGCTTCTTCAGCCACAAAGATTAAAGAGAAGATCAGTACATGCCACTTCTTTAAGGATCACTTTACCTTTACACCCACTCCTGCACCATTTAGGATTCTAATTCAAAAAAACATATGCAACATTTTAAATTGTCAAGAAATAGTTATTCCTAGCACTGCTAGAGAAAAGGGCAATCCTGTAGAGAAAAGCGCTTGACTCCACGCTTCTGGGAAATTGCAGGCAAGCTGTAAGCATGAGGCCGCCCTCAGAGGTCACAGCTCCACGTTGCTGCTCTGGAGGGACAACACAGCACACGCTGTTGCAGACATCATGCGCCAGTCCCTGGTCCCACAGCATTATCCGCCACCTTCCCTTCACTCCAGCAGTGAAGTGTAAGCATCCAGAATACTCTTTCTGAGTACAATAGTTTCAAGTTTGACAGTTCTGCTGCAACCAAAATATTCTACCTCCTGATATTTTCACTCACTGAGTGCTAAATGTTGATGACTGCTTTATTCTCTGGCCAGTTACAATTTCCCATGCATAAATAATGAGAGCTCCACAACATCCCTTCTAAACTCTATCTGGAAAGCTTTAAGCTATTGGAAAAATCCCCCTTTGAGCAGCATTCATCTTCCATAAATCTTTTCACAGGAGCAATGGCTTCCTCACCAAGAACTCCTTTCAGAGAAAGGTCACCTCTACACCTCTTTAAACAGGGAATATTGGATTTCCCTTTAGAATGACTTTCTAGTGGAAGACAAGGCCACAAAATGGATGGCTCCATCAACACACAAGCATTGGATGGCTCAGCTGTTAAAGATTTGCTCATTTGGAAGACTGCTTTGCTGTTTTCTGCATGAATAACACACTAGGCAGCTCTGAGATCTTTGAGACTTCATCCAACCACTCTTCACTCCAGTGCCCTCTAACACCTGCTGGTGTCTACTGTGACCCACCAGGTTTTCACCTTGGTCAAAATGGTTCAGGTGGTCTCCAGCATTGAAGTTCTCTGTTGGATCATGCTGCTATCCTGATTATTCTTCCTTTAGTAAGGAGGACACAATATCCTTTGTACAAGCACATTAAAAATTGCAAGCAGAAATTTTTGGTCTATGTTTTCAACCTTTTTGGTCACTGACATTTTAGGAAAGATGGCCATGGAGACTAAAACGAACACACCAAATCTTAAATCTCACCAGTCTCTACCATTGCACAATGACTGAAAATAAGGAATTAATATTTACAGTCAGGTTCTCTAAAGGATATTTTCTATAATCCTTGAAGAATACTCTAATAACTCGGATGGGCTGAAGGAGATACATGAATTCCCTCAAAGTGAGCTCTTTATTTTAATTCTTTATGTCAGAGCTAAATCACAATCACTTTCTCATACCAGTTTTATATTGGATCACTGAGCCATTCAAAGCCTCTGTTCACAAATTGCTTCTCATCAGCAGGATCTGGTCCTTGCCAGAGACTATCACAGGACCATGACAAGCTTCTTCAAAGAATATATAAAATTTGACCAATGAAAATTGAGACAAGAACGGGCCTTTGCAAATTCTGAAACATATCTCACAGCCACAGCTAACTGGCACAGACAAAATCTTTATCCTTAACCCAACCTTTAATACTATTCACACAGACTCCTCTGAGAAAAACACAAGATTAAAGAAAAAAATTATTAAATATGAAGACTGCATCTTGCAAGGCAAAATGAATTAATACCATAATTTGACTTACGCTTTCATTTTCAGCAAATAAAATATGTTGTAAATTAACTTTGATAACATACCACTGACATTACCATGAGCAGTAGATGTTGGTAGCAAGCTGTTATGAGAGCACACGTCTCTATTTATGTGTGTCTTCTACTGCATCATTGCTTTTGAAAACTGAAATATTAGTGACTGTAGATCAAGGATATATGTGTCACCACACTGTGTTGAGAAAGTATTAAGTTATCAGTAAACCACAGCTTGGAGGCTGCTGAGGGAAACACAGACCCCCCAAAAGGACAAGCACAAGGTCACAGCAGAGGTTATGGAAGTGGAAGGAAGGGGATGACACCAGCGTCCCTGGGCTATAAACAACTCACTAGTGTTCAATTACTGCTTGCTAAAGGAATGCAGCTTTAAAATGTGCATAAAAGTAGGTTTAGGGATAAAAACAAAATGAAGAAGCATCCAACATAATGTAAACTACACTACATATAGCAAATTTCACTACAATATGTAATTGGGAACCGCTGGAGCATGTATTCATGTTAGTAAATACATTAAAATTACCCCAAATGGACCTCAGAGCGAGGAAAAAAACCCACATAAAATTTCACCCTCTTCCTGGCAAAAAGGAGGAAGAAATCACCAATATCAACATCACACTCCCCTCCACATGAAGAACTTGCTGTGCTGACAACTTGTAATGACACCTCCTTTTTCTCAGGAAGACTGCAGCAACAAAAAAGGATCAGACACTAGAAAGCTTACATATTCTGTATCATTAGCAGGAATGAGCTCTTATATTTGGATAATTTGGACTATAAGCACCAGTATCACTGTAATTGGCCTAATAATAATTCTCCTAGTAGGCTGTTAGGACTTTAGCTAACCTAACAACAACAAATTCTTTGCTTTGCACGTCAGGTGTGTTTCTTTCACCCACCCAAAGGGGTTTGGTCAGGTACCCCAGTCTCAAGAACTGGCTGAACACATGACAGAGCTGATGTACAGAAGGTCCAGCTTTCTATTTTAATGTAACCCAGCAGCAATTCATGGCAATATTCCCCTGCCTCAATCAGATATGAACCTTTCAGGAGGTAATTTGCCCTTGATTAAGAATCACTAGGAAATTAATAAAAACAATAATTAACTAATAACATAAAGCTCATTACTGAACAGAAATGTACCCAAATCTCGGTCCACATTCTTAAAGGCAGAAAGCAGTTCCTAAGGAAAATTGACAAAATCCTTTTTTACATTTTCTTTCTGATCACAACAGCCAGGATAGAAATACATCCACTCTCACGATACAGGTTCTGATTAACAGGTGAGCACCACACAAGGAGGACAGCACAGAGCGCTACCTACAGTGCTGAATGCTGAAATCTGAACTGCTATATGCTCAAGCTTTGATGAAAAGAAAATGGAGCCCATAAAAAGCTGTTTATCTGACACATAAATAACAGGGGCAATTAACTAGGTGGACCTTCTGTATATCTCAGCAGAAGATAGATTTAAAATGTCTATACTCAGCATGAAGGTATTGCTGGATAAAACACTGCCACAGAAAATGGAAAATAAGAGCAGAAGCTTTATCATCTCGAGGTCAATGTAACCGTATGTTTAGAGAGGTTAAAAAAAAAAGTTCCTTATTCTCCTTCCCTACAGCAAACTCCAAGAAAAAAACAAAAGTACTTTGCAGCTAAGACCTACTGGTGAGAGCTATGAAACCCTTACCCACTCTTCTTACAAAGACCAGAAAAAAAAATCTTATTCTGAGAAATCCCAGCCCTGCAAAGAAACCTCTTATCATCCTCACGTACTACACAAGCATTGCTACAGCACTCCACAATTAATAGACTACAGACCAGATTCTCTACTTTTGCACAAATTTTACACTATTCAGTTGAAACAGGTATTTTTGTTGGTCTTTAATTTGGCAGGAGAACCCTCTGAGTGATCACTGTATTTTTCTGGTTCTGATTCACCAAAGTTGCTTTTTTTAATTTTGTCAACTATACAAATCTCTCTCTTTTTAGAAAATCTTATGGGCATTTTAAATGAAGAACAGAGGAGAAACTTTCCACAAATTTGGGTTCAGATTTCTTTATATACTTATTTTGCTATGGATAGCTATAAAAAATACAGAAGCAAATCATGACATTTCCTTCTACCCTACCAAAAATTTGGCTGTTCTCTCCATGTTATCTTCCATGGAAACCTATGTATTTCAGATACCTGCTCTGTCTTCACAACATCCCTTAAAGTAGGCTGGTCTTAAAATGTTACTTCTGCCTTAAGGTTTCCACATTACTGCTCCAAAATTTCTTAGCAGTATGCTGTAGTGTCCTCTGGACTAGGATAGGAAAAAAAAAAAATCTGTAAAACACTTGTCTTTCCCTGCCACATCCTTTCCCTTTTTTTTTCAGAATTGCCACAGAAGATGCTTAGGGAAGGTTAGAAGAATACAACTTTACACAAGCGACACCTTTTTCCCTCTGCAGATCTTGGACATATTGTTGGAATTCTCTCTCTTAATGGCAAAGTGACTCATCCTTTATGAAGGTCTTGAAAACATTCATCAAATCGTCACCCCAAAAAACTGTTTCTTGCCTGCTTGTGCACGATGCAACTATATAGGCACAGAAAGACTCGGAAAGGCTTAGAAAATTTATGAAGTTCCAAAGCTTAGAAAGTTTCTGAAAAAAACTTACGCTTTTACCTCTAACACAAAAATACACACATTAAAATGTCTTCTAGTTCTAGTAAAAGCATGCAGTTCAGCAGAGAACAGCATTATTGCTATTATGCAGTATGTATGATGAAAGACCTACTGTCCTTACCAGTGTGCCACGAAAGTAGGCTACATCAGCACATGGCACACAGAGTGGTGAGCACATTTGTAATTAAAGGAAAGTATGGCCAAATAGGCTTCAAATAAAGACAGTCAGGAGACCCAAGCACCATTCCTGGCTCTGACTCAGATTTATTGTATGGCCCCAGTTGCAAATCAAAATAGCCTGTCCTTCGAACTCTGTCTGTAGAATCGAGTTAGCGTGAAGCAGCTGCCATGAAAAACATTGCACAGTACCAATATTTCATCTGATTTCTTATTTGAGAATATTCAGAAGTTGCTGCAATCCACATGACCCATTTCATGTTGTTTTGTCTTATTACAGAGGCACAGAGATTATCAAAGTCATAGATCATCACTAACATAAGGCAAGAGAATGGTTCACAGTTTCATCATCCAAAGCATTTCTTCAGATGGAGCAGCAGACAAACATGGCACTTCTTTCAGTTGTGAACCAAAACCTGCACCTGCACTGGCTAGGACCTTCCCAAAATTTGAGAAATCGGGTCCCTGGGTAAGCTGCTAGCAGCCAACTAAAGCTCTTTCTTGATCCCACTGCCCAAATTAGAGCAATTCATCTTAAACAACTTGCTAAAAGATCACTGAAGATGGAACTAAAGTAATAGCTACTTAGTTTTAAAAAATTGGTTGTAAGTTATACAGTGTTTTCTATTCTCATCAAATCTTATTAATGTATAGCACTTTACTGCATAAACTCAACATAGCTATACCTTGAACTAACATCTTATGTTAGGGTTTTAGTCGTTTTTTCCTCTAAAATTTAAGAAGGGTAATCAGATCCTGGGTGAAAAATTGCAAATGGCTGTCTTTGTGAAAGAAAACCGTCTTTTATACTGACAGCCTTCCAAAATGTATACTAATAATTACATTGAAAAATGGACACTGAAAACAAAATATAAGGACCACTTAAGTCATTTTCATAATTTTAAGTACCTCTAGTATTAAAATACCAATATTTTGCAGTGTTAAAACTTCAAACCTTTCACTTAGTGGGTAAAAGATGGTGAAGTTATAAGAACAAAATCACTGAAAATCTGAATTTGGATACTTGGCTTCTCAACAGAAATTCAAAGCCTTCCCTGAGACACTGTATACACAGCTGCACCTAACACAAGCACAAGGTGTGTCTATTCATCAAATCCATTCCCATTTAAGCAATGAAAGTCCCCAGTACTTCTCACTGCTGAAACCAGATCTAGTGTTTTCCAAATAAAGATTTCCAATTTCCAAATAAAGGCAATAAAGAGTTCTGATATGATTATAGGTAGCAGTCTCACACCCTTACAAGTAGATACATAGCACAGCTTCAACTTGCTTTCCCCTTTTAACAGCCGTTGTGGAACAAATCTCATGTGCCTACAATGAGTGCACGCCACTCTGATGCTGCAAACGCTCACTTCTACCTGGGGCAGTATCACTAACAATAAATCATTCTGTTTGAAATTTCACAGAATCACAGAATCATTCAGGTTGGAAATGACCCTTTGGATCATCGAGTCCAACCATCAGCCCTGCTCTACAAAGCTCTCCCCTACACCATATCCCCCAGCATCTCATCTAATTTCTACTGACCCTCAAGACACCAGCTAGCATTCTGTAAGCAGCATATCTGCAATCTGTGTCCAGATTTCTGCTTGGTGCCAGGGAAAGCACTGCCACTCCCACTACTGCTCTGGAGGAATTCTCCAGCCATTGATATGTGACAGAAGAGCTTAACTCTATCTACTAGCAGCAAATAAATGGCCAATGGGATGTAGAATTTAGGAAAGATTAAGTCATGTTACTTTTAATGTCCATTCACATTTAAGTTAGTTGATCCTTCCTCTTGTACAGCTCCTCAACTATTTCTGGTTTTCAGTAATGGCCTGTCGAATTGGGTTTATGATGGATATGTCTTCCATTTTCTCATACTTAATCCTAAAGGCAATGGAAGAACCTGGGGCAACAAACATATTTTCTAATCCCTGCTCTTTCTAATCCCTGCTCTTTGGGGAGACAGAGTTCGCAGCTTGGTTTTCCATGCTCAGCCCAACTGGAACATGAAAATGAAACTAATCACTACTGATTTTGATAGTTTTGTCTTTCACTCTTGAAGATCCTGAATGTAGTGAAATCATTAATTACATCATCTTAACAGGTTTTTATACTTCAGAGTCAATGACCTGAAGAGGAACAGTTTATTGGCCTCTCCCAGTTACTGTGTGTTCCCCACATTACTGTAACTTCACCATCTTCCAGGTCAGAGGGAAAAAAATTTAGATTCTAGAGCATATAGGAAAAAAAAAACCCACACCAAAACACATCAAACTCTCCCAAATAATATTCTGCTACAGCACTTTCAGCAAGTAGAAGCAAATGCACTGCCTTTAACTTGAGTTCTCTTCAATGTGATCTGATTAGTGCCGGGGTAATTGCACCATTCATCTGCTGACATGTAACCCAAATGCAGAAACCAGTGATTTCTGGTGACTCAAGTACTCAAATACAGAGAATAGTATTTTTCCTTACTCCAAACCTATCTTTCCAATAGCAATGAATTCTACAGTGTAACAATTGCTTTTTATTCTTTTCCAGGTGCTGGGATTAAGGAGTACACCTGTACCACATTGTTCATCAATGAAACACAACCGCTCTTGACTTAGATGTTAGGCTGATGTCTGGCAGTGCATACCAATTACACCAAAGGGCGAGGATGGGAAGAGAAGAAGCCACTATCATCAGCTGAAACTGCAGGGGGGATTAATGTAATAGAGTCTAATTACCTGCCTGGATTTTGGCCAGTGCACGACTGGAGTTACCACCCTCCCTTCCTAAGAAAGCAGTCTGGGAACTTCCAATTATCGTGGTGGTCAAGGTCTCGGTTTTATATCTCGAAGGCAGCAACTCTGGCAACACAATTATATTGCTCCAATACCGACTCAAAGGAAAAAGTGCCACCCGTTGAAGTACCATCATGTCCTGTAGCACATAAATGTTAATTAGCGGTCTTTTTTTAGAAATTATGAGACGCTCTAGTCCTGCACAGTGTGAGATTTGATGAGATGAGAGCACTGGGTGGTATAGCTAATAAATCAGTTTACTGTACAACCTCATTTCTTTAACGAAGAGCAAATACCTGAGCCTTAGTAAAGCAAGAGCCCCAGGCGTACACTTGCAAACCAAAACGCTGGATTTAATTTTTGTGCATTCTCTCCAAAACAGGGAGTGCTGACCTACCGCTAGTCATTAGAGAACACTCTCATGTCAGGGAGCAATTGCTAAGCGTAAACTTTGATGTCAGAATTAAAAAACACAAAAGAGATGAGTGGCAAGGCCATTATGGGAGAATAACCAGTAGAGGTATTGTTCTCATAAGGGAATAACTTTTAAAAGCTGACAAGAGCTGTCAAGGTGTCAGGCCAGGAGAAGAGACAGCACAATTAACATATACTAGGCTTCAATCTACTGGGAGGGAAAAAAGCAGGATTTATTTTGGACAATTACAAGTTAATAAATGGAAGTGTCAGTTCCTCTGTAGAGCACCCATTAAAGCGTACTAAAGGTCAAAACCTCTTACAGTTTCTGTCATGGTAGGCAACACACTACCATTATTTTATATTTCAAGCAATTTTATTGTCAATGACAGCAGTTACAAATGTACAAGAAAATATTTTCCTTAGCAGTCTATCAGGCAGTTTACTTTGCAGAAATCATCTGTGCTCCCAGAAGTAATTAGTATTTTAGATTTTTATTATGTCCACTGTGTAATTTTTTAATTTATTTTTTATTTTCCAAAGAGCGTACGTATGAATGAGTGGAGTGCTTGAAGTGAAGCTCCCAGGAGGGCAGGCCATACCACTTCTTCACATCCTTCAGCTACATACAACCCCTGCCTGGGGAGTGACAGGCACCTACCAGGGCACTGGTCACTGCAGGGAGCCGAGCAGCCTCCCGCACGCCTGCAGCCGCTTCCCGCAGGAAGATGAGCTCTCCCCTCAGTAAGTGCAAGGGCAGGCAGAGTATTGCTCCCTCCCTGACCTCACGGGCTGCCCTCATTTCCCTTGCTCCGACTCCCCATTTAACTCAGACCTTGCACAGTGCACAGAGCCATTACCTTGCTTGCGTAAAGCTCACCCCAAGAGTTAACTGAGCTTGGAAATGTGCTTCTGCTTTTCTTTCCTTCTACTTAAAACAAATCAGAACAAGAAGAACTGGGTTTGCTTCACCTGCAGAGTCACTCACCCTCTGCAGTGGATACACCCTTTGTAAGGCAAAGCAGATGTGAGACAAGTCAGGAGTCAAACATGTTTTTATACAGTGAGCATATAATGCTCACAGGTAGACTATAATAATTTACTTTATTATACACTACATAACTTTTAACAAACCTTTATAGTAGGCTGATGACAGGAAAATGTACTAATTGGGGTATTCCTTAGAAATGCAAATCTCATGACTATGGGCAGAAATGAGAGAAGAAAATTAAGTAAACCACACGTGTAGCATGTGTTGTACTCACATCCAAACAAACAAAGGAAAAAAAAAGGATTCACTAAGCAAGAAGTGAGTCTTGAGATGGCACAGAAGAGTCTTCTGCTGGGGCAGAGAAATGGGACTGCAAAGAGAGACGAGACTGAAGAAGAGGTGGCAGCAGCCTCTGTCTCATAAAACAGAAGTTTTAGCTTAATGCTCATGTTAGCTTAATGCTTGCTTAGCAAAAGAAAGTGAAAACAACCAAGGATGAGTTTGATAAGCATCATTTTAATGTTTTATTCACTTATTTTACTTTTTTCTGATTTGTCCCATTTGTGAGTTCATTTTCAGATTAATAGAGCCTTTCATTTTTTATCACACCTAGTGACAGCAATGTCTCATACCATGCCTTTTGTTCATGAGACAAAGACTACTGATAACCTTCTATATCCTTAAACAAGTGCCCTGCTGTTGCAATGCTCACTGTAACCATCATGCCCCCACAAAAGCAGCCTTCGGCTTTTCTTGCAGCCAGGAGAGGGACAACAATAATAGTAAGGGAGGAAGATGCACAGAGGTGAGGAGGAGAAGACCTGATCCTTAAGGGAGTCTGCGATAATGATCCCCTAACCTCTGGTACGATTGTAACCCTTCTCTTCCATGCTATCGCTGTGAGTCTCTTGCTTTGTTTCTAGCTATCACTACAAGCAATTTGTAGGCAGATATATCTCTCTGTAATTATAAAACATGTAACACTATGAGATCCTGTACCAGATGTGAACATACATATGCCACTGCAAGCAAGCACTTAATAGCTATACAAAAATATACAAAAAAAGGGTGGTTAAAATAAATAAATAAAAATCAGCATTAAAGAAGGTGGAGGTTTTAATAGATTTTTTAAATTTTCTTGAATTTCAGTGCTAGAAAAGGGAAGGTGGGTTACAGGTGAAGAGTTAACTTTTTGTATTCTCTCTTGATATCATTACATGTATCAAGACTGCATATCAAGACAAAAGCAGTAAGTCATATCAGAGAAGCCACACATTTAAAAGTACTAGCATTAATTGTGAATTAACTTGAATGAATATTATTTATATTACCATATACCATGGGTCCCTCATCAGTTCTAATTCAAGAAGAGATGCAACATGCTGTTGGGACAGACAATTCAAGGAAAGAGAAGGATGCCTGCAAGAGGGAGGCACAGGCACGTAGACTGCTTGTATTTATACTGTCTTCTGCAGATTGAATGTCTTCAAAAAAAGAAAATAAATCATTCAACCAAAAGACATCAATACTTTCAATTGTTTTATGTTGAACCACTACTGTTCTGCCACACTTGGAGACTTCGGAAGAAACTGAGAGGACCTTTACAGAGTAATTCAGGTTTGTCACAAGGATGTTTGTCATGAACAAGCACATGTGAAAGCTCAGTGAGAAACTAGGAGGTATTACTGGAATAATGGTGTATGCTAACCTTGATCATAAAGGAAAAGGCTCAGCTGAATCCAAAATACAAACAGAACTGAAGGCAGGGGGACACTTCTAGCTTTCCCTTCCACTGACTCTTGGATTCTTCTTAAATGAGGGCCACTGCCAGTCTGCCAGCAGAGGTCAAAACAGACTGCATTCCTGCTCACCTAGCCTCTCACTTCAAATGCTCACAGAGCCCTTATTTAAGTCTCTTATTTCAGTCGTTTGCAGTGTGAGGGTGGGGAAAGTTAAAATCAGACCTCTACTGGACAACTGTAGTTGTAGCACTAATTAAAAAACAAAACGAAACAAAAGCCAACCAATTAATCACTGCATCTCAAACCCCAAAAGCCAACCACAAACATAGGAGAAGCTCTGCAGCTAAATTGTTCCAAGACTGCATCGACTGCATGTGGAAAAAAGATGAAAAACCTGAGTTAATATTTTAGACTTTGCTGAATGCTCCTAGAGCGGTTTAGAAACTTGAAGACATTCCTGTTTAAGCTGCTACTGAGCTGGAATTAAAATATGCAGAACAATGGTAATTATTGTTTCTAGAGTAGCATTAGTCTGCTTAAAGAAACCACAGTGCTAGCTGTCTGCTCCAAGCACACAAGCTTTCTTTAGATGTACCATAAGTTAACCCCTGGCTCTGTGGAGGTACCGCACCCAGCGTGCAGACTGAGCAGGAACGATCCCTTGAGGGAAACCCACTAGCACTTCCACATAGTTTGTTTGTCTCATCACATCTTGTCACAAAAGGCAACGCTGATTGCAACACTATGTTTCGTCAACAGTTCAGATCAACCACTAAAAAAAGAACAAGCTTTTTCTGAAATTAATGAAGGATTGATTTTGCACAGATCAGCAAAGACTGCGATAATGACCCTGAGATTTACTGTGGCTTGTACTGAAAAGGTTGTGCAGTTCTTCCCAATGACAAATGAATTCTCACATGTAAACCAGCATGCACAAGCTGTAGGGCATAAAATACAATCCTAGCATAGCTCCTAAGGAAAAACAATATCCTGAAACTTTTTTTTGTTAGCAAATAGGAAACTATAAGGTGCTTTTTGCAGCATCAGGCTGGGAGTACTAACTATTCACATGCACCACTTAATTGTTTTAGCAAATTAAATCATGTTAACATCATAAAAAATGATTCACCTTGAGAGGTCAGCATTTAGTATATTACTAGCAACATATTAGTTTCTCCTTCACTTAAGGAAATTTAAAACTTCATTGGAAATACTGTTTTTCTCTACGATCACTGACAGCTCAAAACCTTGGAGAAACAAAATGCGTTTCGTATTATTCACTACTTACACTTAATCTATATTCTACTTGATTACTTTCAGGACAGCAATAGAATTGCATTTGGAATTTCTGAAAATTACAGAAAAGGTATTCTGTTGATTGGTTTGAACTTTGCAGCCATAGTAATGCTTAAATTAACTTTGGGAGATTGATTCTGTTAAAGAAAGAATGAAAATGAAAATAAAAAATAACATTTTTCTTCCAGATAATTGCTTAGCTGATCTATAGCCTAATACAACAACACAAGTGATAGGTAAACTATCATCTGATCTCCAAGTTTGTGTAACACAAGTTTTTAATCACTTCTCCCCATCAAAACACTGTATGCCAAAAGATGCATTACAATATGCACGATGCCTCAGGAATCGTGTACTACACCACTATATTATTACCTATCTTCAAATCGTAATTATTGTGTCCATTCTTATCCTAGTGTTGAATGGAAAATGGTGTTTACTTTTGCAAGTGATGGCAAAACAGCAGAAACCTGAGAAATGCTGACACAGTAAAGCAAAGTTTAAAATTAACCTCAAGTTCAGCTAAGTTACATGTAGAAAATTTCACAAACTGATTTAAAAGACAAAGCTGAACTGAAATTCATGAGTATGGTTTTAAAGAAAAGAGTGAACCACACAACAGTAGAAATGCATGTCAGGGAGAAAAACATGCACGATATATGGAGTAAGCCAGGTTTCCTCTCTCCCTCTTTGCAATGGCATTGTATTCCTCCCCTCCCCCCCCCATCCCGAAATAACTTGCTCAATGTAGACTTGGAAAATAATAATAACTGAGCAATGGATAGTTGAATTAAATTTGTAATTTTTTTTGTATGGAAATATAAGTTATCAGACTGATCTGGATATTGAAAAGGACAGAAAGAAGACGGCTGCAATAATTCCAAACAGAAAAACAAATCAAAGAACTGCGAATAAATACCAAGTTTCTAAACTGAAGAAGGGTTGTCACTGGGCAAGCCTACTCCTGTGTTAAAGAACAGGCTCCTCGTGGAATCAGGAGTGTCAGTGCATGGGGTTAATATTCTATCTACAGGCTATTAGTGGGACGGATAGGGTATATACTTCTCTACTATAATTATACTTGTTCTAAAAACACTTTTTCAGAAAAAGTAAGTCAATTAGTTAATCAAACATTATTACAGAACAGATTTTCCCAAGCATGAAAAACCAGAAAATGTTATACAGTATCTTTTCTGTTATAATTACTAAGGCAGGAATGTAGTGATATGTCTTTTTTGGTAATGAAGAAAGAGAATGTTCATTCGCAACAAAACTGGATTTGCAGTATTAATATTCTACTTAAGAATATCTTCATCTAACCTGTCAGTACAAGTTTTGAGCTAAAGAGTGCCTAAATACTTTGTTACACTGATACTAATCAAGAAGCCAATTTCTGGCACTAAGTTTTATAGGTAAAATAAAAACTGGAAGAAAAATAGGTATTTTTTCCTTTCATCCAGGAAACAGTGTGTGGAAATTTCTCCCTAAATATACTGAAATACTCATGAAGAACAGAACTTGACTATTTAATTTTAAAATACAGTCTGTAAAGCAGAATAAAGGCTACCATTTGTAGCCTTCCTATGCAGACGCATTACTAACAGAGCAGCAAAACACTTTCCAAGTGGCTTTGTGCCCCAATGCAATGGGACTGTGTTTCTGCTTTTCCTGAAGCCTTCCAGTTCCCATTACTTATCTCCCTGCACTTCACGCCGTCTACACCAAAACTGAGCCCAAACCACCTACCCGGGGGTGTCAGAGGTGACCCCAGAAGCAGCACTCTTGGTAGCCTACCATCCAGAAACAGGTTCCCCGTTGGAAACTTCTCTCCAGCATTTGCTCTGGACACATCCTTATACTGCAAAGGAGCAGAGATCCTCACTCTGTTTCCCTCCTCCTTCTTGGCCCCGTGTGGTCCTGCCATGCTGGCAATTCTGCCTTTCTCTTCAGAGTAACCACAAAAGGTTTTTGGCTGTGTTTTTTTCAAAGGAGTTGAGAAAGGACACACAAAGTCTATTGCAATAGTCTGGTCCAATGCTACCAGCAGTGCTGAGCTATAACAGGCCTGGTGATGACCCTTATTAGCATTACTGTTAGTATATGTGCTTAAAACTTAAAAGGTGGCTTTTTACTAAAAAAACAAACAAACCCCAACCTGACCACAAAAGACCATTAAATAATGCAAAATTCATGAAAAAAAAATTGAAATACAGTGATAGAGTAGCATTTGGAAGAGGAGAGGATAATTTTGTGGTTGTACATTCATTACAAATATACATATGTATATGAACACACAGCTGAACATTTGTTTGTGTTCCCTTAATATTTAAAAAGGCTACAAAGATGACTATCTTTTCCTGAGGAATAAAAAGAAATACAGGAAGAGATGCCAAGTTACATTCTGGGAAAGAAATAATAACAGTAAGAAAGAGCTGCACAAGATCAATTCAAACAAAATGTTTGAATCCTCATCTATGCTTACTTATCAGTCGCCTCCTCCGTCACACAAGACACCACGGGCTTGGCACCGAGACATCTGTACGGGCGTTTTTCTGATCCAAGATCAGCCTAGGTGGTTCTTGAAGAAGTGATTTATTTGATCACTCTCAGGGATTTTCATGGCCATAAATTCTCACCATGGCCTTCTTGTCTATTTTGTCATCTTAAACATCCCTCTTGGCTGGGCTCAGTGTGCAGCAAGGTACAGCAAAATGCAATGCCATTTCAGGCTGCCTTGAGCTATACCAGGGCTGCTGACCGGTGGAAGGGGACAGGACCCAGCTGAGAACAGCCGACCTCAGCCTCTGCCTCCATGTCTCATCAGACAGAGCCCGGCAAAGCTGGACACACATCACGAAATGAGTACTGCCTTGCTCTGCACTGCTCCTTGTGAGCCCCTTCACCATTACCAGATAACCAACTCCAGCTTTTCCACACAGGGGCTACGTTTAAAATTTGAGAAGCAGAGTTTTAATATTCTTATTTTATGAAATCTCTTACTGGCAAAATCCCCAAAACTCTGACTCACTATATATCACATTTGTTTTGCTTATGAAGCAAATCTTCAGAACATTTTTGAATCTCTTAAGGTTGTATCCTGTACTACAATAAAGCTCTTTATTGACATACTGCTCTAGAAGAGGATACTTTTTTTTCCAGAATCATTATTTCTACACTTCCAAGGTGGCATACAACATGTTGCTTCTTAGTATCATTCCAATAGCTTCAGGGGAACCCAACCTGCAAAAAGCAGACCTGAAAAATACAATATAAAATACTGTTGGCTCCCAGTAAATAGATAATGTCTTTCATTTTCTAATTCTCCCAGTATGTGTCACATTTCCCTTCAAACAGATATAAACGCTTTGGCTACGCCAGGAGCTGCAGACGGCCTGTGAGCAGACCCACCGCAGGGCCCTGAGCTGACCTGCTTGTGGCCAGCAGATGCACAGTGGTGCACCCTCTGCAGGCACCAGCCAAGTAGAAGAGATGGGATCTTTTCTTTTTAAGAGGGAATAATTCTACAATGACATTTTTTAAAAAAGCTGTAATGATGACTACAAGGATTTTCTGCTTTGTTTTTAAATTGCAGAGTCAAACAACTGAAAACATTGTTATCTTTGTTGAGAATACTGGCATGCCCAAATGTGCTACACTGCTTGTCTACCTTACATGCTTCATATCTCATAGGAGGTATACCTTTAGTAAAATTACGGCTCTATTATTATTGTTATGCCTAACCACACCCTTCCACTTTTGAATTTCTTTTTCTTCACCCATATTCCTTCAAATATTTATTCAAACACAAAAAGATGTTCAAAGTTTGGACTTCTGATTGGCTACAGATTGATGTTTGGCATTGATCTCCTAACAAATCTGCAAAGAAGAAAAACATGTAGCAAGGAGAAAAATGTAGACAGGAGAAATCCATGTCTGTAATAGGGAAAGAAGATACCTACTAATTTAGTCTTCCTGCACAATTTGTGTTTTAGTACTTCCATACAATTTAAAATACATTTTTAGAGCAGTGAGATCATTTTCATCCAGGGAGATACAGTTTCAGAAATGACCTCTGATTCTGTGGCCAAAAATTCCTACTTATAATTTACTTAATTGATTGTATTTACATATCTAGATGCAAATACATTAGGGCTATTCATTTTATTTTTCATCACAGCTTTTTTTTGTTGTTGTTTGATATTTGGGAGAGCACTCCTGGGAGAGGAAACAGCACCAAGCTCGGGTGAGCTACTGTAATATTAGGTGATTAATCAGAAGTTCTGGGATGGAGAGGAAGACTTTCAAATACAGTAATAAAACCACTTAGTTCTTGTAGCGACAAAAGTCTCTTGAGGAATGACTGATGTAGGGGACCTAGCTGTGTGATCCAGCCTTCTTGACTGACAAGACTAAACAACTCACTGACTCTGAACAGCTACGAGACAAAAGTCATTCAGAGCCTTAGACTTAATGCTCAGCCACATTTATCAAAACCGCAGTGTTTCGAGGAACACAGGCAGGATTTTTTTTCACCCTGCATGAATACAGCACTTCAGAGATCTCCTCATGTGCTTCCAAATACTTAAGAAATGCTGCATAAAATTATACAGATGTTTTTAAAGTCCTGGCATGGGTCTCAAAAGCTGCATTCCGTGATTTTAGACCATTATCATCAAAGAGCAATTCTCTCATTACTGTATTAAATAATAGCGGTTCTGCCTTAGTTACACTTGTCTCTGTATTGAGGCCAGAACATTTTTTTAAGGACACCTGCATTGTAATTTGAGGTCTTTTTCTTTTTTTTTTTTTTTTTGTCTAGGCTTTCAAAGCAAACAAAAGAGTTCATTTTTCTCCATTATCTCTGACTTCTTGCAAGTTGCTTTTCCAGGAGTATTTCATAAAGGCTACAGATAGCAAACCATATTGTCAAAGCTAAGAACAAGAAAACACTAAGAGAGGCAGTGGAGATCTTGAGACACTGGTCTGAACTCCTTCACATCCTAGGAAATAGAATTAGCTTTGCCCTGTTTCTGCCCTGTCTTTCTGGACCGGTCAGAAGGACCTCATATTATCTCAAAGCAGGTGTTAAGAAGCTGCAAGACACAATAAATCAAAACACAACCAACCCCTAACAGTGAGGCCACCCCATCCAAGGGAGGAAAACCATAAAATTATAAAATCTTCTATTTTAAATCCTGTAAATTTTCTGTGCTAGCAACCTTTGAATTGATGGAAAGAAAAATAAAATCTTCTACAATAAAACTGAGGCACAGGAGCAGTTATGAACATTTTCTCTGACAAACCATCCCATGGCTTGAATGGTGTGATATCAGAGTGCTCAATTCGGAGTAAATATGGCTTTTCAGAACAGCTGGGATGAACTCAGGTTTAGGCAGAGCTTTCATCCACTTGATCATGTAGAAACCACTGTCAGGTGCTGGGATCAGTGAAACTGAACTAGCTGTATATGCTTACAACTATTCTTGGATCATGGGAAACTTTTCCTACTAAGTGCTTCCCCTTACCTGTCCATTATTAGTAGAAAGGTATGATCAAAGGGAAAAAGTTAGAGAAAAATACGAAGCAAAATCCAAAGACATTACCTATTCCTCTCAGCCCTACTGAACTGCTGGAAAACCTCTGCAATTCAGGTAGGAAGTTTCAAGACAAAGGCAAAGTATTCAACAGTGGTACCTGCAAATTTCTCTAGCACACTTAGTAAAATTAGGTTACTCAAAAAAAGCACATGGCATGAAGAAAATTGAGCAAATCTGAGAGAGCTTGCACTGCAGCATATGCTGCCTTTCCCCTTTTTTCACCCAAAATATGGGAAGAGGAATGGTTTTTCTTTATACCACCAGAGATACCACCACAAAAGACACTCCAGAAGTGTTAAACTTGACTTCACATTTTAATCTCAGGAATCAATGCTCTCATTTGCCAGTAATATTACAGAAAATTACTACTTTGCCCAAACAAGCATCCGTACAATTTTTTCTACCGGAAAACTAGAAACTTTTATCTGATTTCCCACCAGGGAGATTAAAGTTGTGGAGGTTTTACAGAGGAAGAGGATGGCTTCCTGTGTTCCACCAAATACATCCACAAAGCCACATGCAGACAGAGACACACAGGTCCCTACACTAAAGATGGAGAGGTAAGATCTGCCATGCTCCATCAGACACTGGTGCAGTGCCCACCATCTCCTGTCTAAAGCCCTCAGAAAACAAGAATAACTATGTGACCCACTGGAAACAAGTCCCTGTTCAGTCTCACACCTGGCCTCAGTTTAAAAATCAATTTTTCATCAATACTTAATAGAGGAACAAACACTGCAGCCTTCAGGTTCTCATTATTTCAAAGTGCTTCAGAGCACTTAAAAATTAATAAATAAAAATCCTAAGAGTTCAAGTGCGGAAGACTTTTCCCATCACTTCTTTTTTCCTGCCTTCCATAGATGAGGTGCTGCTGTGTAAACATAACACCTGAAGAATCAATTCCAGCTGTATTTTAACTAAAAATATTTGCAACTCATAATAAATATCTATAGGGTGCAATAAAGCTACCAGTTAATTTCTTATCTAATACATCTTTCCCTCCAGCTTCTCATAGACTGTTATTGCAGCAGAGGTCCACATCTCCGTAGCTCTCAAAACTAAATCTAACACTCACGATGACAGTGTAAATTATAGGCTAAATAAAAATACCAGTGAGAGAGAAAGGAAGTGTTTCAGGGAAAAGGGCTGAAGAAAAGCAAATCATTGGCTTATGTAATACAGATATAAAACGCGTGTAGCAACTCATCTACATTCACCCTGAGCAGAATTACAGGACAAGGAGAGATTCAATTAGAATGAAAAATAATCAATCCAGATCCACAACCACATGATTCCACCATATTTAAAAAAAAAAAAAAAAAAAAGTACAGAATAATTACCAGCTAAGTGGACCATGCAGAAATTTCCTGTATAGTTATTACATATCTTTATATTATCACTACATCTTTCTTCAGTGGAGTCAAGATGCACTGTATTTTCCTCTGAGAGGTCATTGCAGTGGGATGCACTGCCTCTCCTGTTATGTGGAAGCACTGCTTTTATGTTACCAAAGTAAGACACACAACTTGGAGGTGCGTTGATAAAATGTGGTGGTAAAAATGTAAATACCAGTGTTTTAAAGCTAACACATATCTTACTGTGAACTGAGCCAGAAACTTTTCATTACCACAGTTGTTTTATATTCAATGCATTTAAGTAAAATCATAGCCCATTTCAGAACTGTATCTGCACTAAAAGAAGGTTTACCAAAGAGTATGTCAAGTTTCCTATCCACATCTGTTGCAACAAATGCTTCCCAGTAAGTCTTCTGTTAGGTATACCACAGTCTTTATTTATGTGCAAAATTAAACTGGTAACAAGGAAATTGTACATTTACATTTTTAGTCATATTTTTCATCATTCCCTGTTCCTCTTCACAATTTAACTGTTCACGTGTTCCTTTCTTTCCATCTCAGAATTTTTGACTGTAAAATCTTCATGTTAAGATTTGTTTCTAAGAAAACAGTGTATTTTGCTTCCCAGAACCTGAAATTTGGACACAACTCAACTGTGATTTCCAAGCCCGTCTGAAGGACATCTTATTCCATTATTCTACCTGAAACTAAGTTGAAGTAGTGAGCAGATTCCTCTTACCTGTTTGTGAGCATGATCATAAGAGTTAATGTGATTGTCAAACTCCTGGTGTTTATAGTACTGCTTGTCACAGAGTTCACAGTAGAAGTTGGCTTTAAGATCTTCCAGAGCTTTTGCTATCGTGTTTTTCTTTTCAGCATAATCCTGGAGGGGGGCGGGAAAAAGTAATTTTAGTTTTGCCTTTGATGCTGCAAATGGATTTTGTGCTCTGCAGTTAATCATATTTGTAAACATTTACACACCTCCGTAACTAAAAGCCTTCACATATTTGCTGTGTTACACTGCACATATTTACTGTATCTGCTGTGAGGCTGAAGATCTGCACACATCATTTGCTATACAGTTGCCAGCTCCCCTTAGGGGCTCTGTCAGAGGCTAGCAGGATTTCCCCAGGTTGAGACTAAATACAAATATTTATCATGCTGGAGGCTATTTTTGAGTTAATTTTGATACAAGACTCACTGCTCCAAAGATCTGCTAGGCAATATACGGAAGCAGAATAAGCATGAAGATACAAACATCTGTAATTTAGTTGCCAGCTTTTACAACAAAGTGTGCTTATTAAAAAGAAAACAATATCACAGAAACCCTGCTGGGTCCTTTTTGAACGCGTGTATACATGAAAACATGAGGAATAGGTTTCATAGCTGAGATGTAATGAGTATCTTCCATAGCTTCGTTATTTATCATTCAATATTAGAAGGACAAACACATATCTCCATTTACCATACATTAGAAAAAGCATTACAACCAACCTTATAATTCATGAGAAAATTATATACAAGTAATATTTATTAATTTTTGAAATCCACTGATGATAACATGGCCTGCTCTGAAAGAGCATGGAAATGGTCTGTCATCTCAAATTAGTCTAATACCAGTTAAACACTGAACATGTATAACTTCAGTGCAATGACTTCTGCTTTTGGCAAGTCTGTCTGGGATAGAATCACACCCTGAAATCCCAAATGTGTCAAGTATTGTTTAAGAAAGTACACCCCTTTGATTTGTTTCACAAAACTTCATCATTGTGAGCTCTTTGGAATGGACCCTGAATTCCCCTTGCTTCTGTCTTCTTCATTGTTCAGTCAGATTAAGATACAATACGATCTCATAATCAGAACACTCAGAACTGAGTTATTTCTGAAAAAAAAAAAAAATCCCTATTTGCTTGCAGTTTGCACAGCTTAGGACTTCCAATACATTTGGGGAGTTTAAAATCGAAAATTTGTTTTTATCACATTATAATATTTTCATGACAATGGTATTTATTCAAAAAAATAGGAATATTAGTCATACAATTAGAATTATACCCATAAAGTACTTATTTAAAATAGTACTTTAAATATAATTCAGTGTGACCAGACAGCAAGCCAACACCATTGATTCATACCCAAACTGAGGTACTCCCTCATCAAAATTTTGTCCATTAAAAGAATTGCAAAAGTCACTTCAGAACGGTGCTTTGCCTATTGGCTGACACATGAGGAATTCACACATTTCTAACACATTTCTAAAACGATGTTTCATAAAATCTGTTTTGTTTAAAACCAGAGTGAGTATCATTTTCTTTCAAGAAACAGCAGTATTTTACACTTTGAAATACATTTATGCTGTATGGAAACCTAGCCTGGAAACTCTGCACTTAGTTCTTGGTATCAACTAGAAAGGAACTATAGGTTTTGAGCCACTTCAATAATTACCAAGATGCCTATGTTTAGGAAAGCAGTGGAGACAGCATATCGAGACCCTAAGGAGATATACTCCCTTGAAACACTTTAAAAGTAATTCTCATAGTCTACAAAGGGATGCCACCTAAATTTGCTTTTTTAAAACACAAGAAAGAAAATTCTGGATTTGGGGCAATTATCAGAACTCTGAAATATTGGATATGACATCTGTGAAGGCTAAGAGCGAACCTGATGGATTCTAAGGCAAGATCAGTGAATTGAATAATTTTTCTTTATATAAAGATCTCACAAGATGTTGTTAATTAACCGTCAAGCCAAATTTTGCAAGACTTACTAACATAGCATAATACCTTGAATAAAATTATGTAACTTCATTGGTGTTCCTCTTGGTGTTTTTTTAACAATATACTTATATTGCAGACTGTAACCTGAATGCAATTACATTTGACATCCCAATGCATCCTAATGGAGCAGACACTGGAACCCCAGGAACAACTTTACTGCAAAGTAATAAAATCTCATCATGATCTTGGGGCTTCTACTACCGAATTCCTTCGTGTAGAGTTTTTTCAGGGGTAGGGTTAACTTTACAGTACAATATGACAAAGTTTCAGAGACAAGTAAAGAACGCCATCACAACATCTAAATTAGACGCAACTAAGTAGATGGAATATAGTAATGGAGTTGGATCATGCATGGTGCAGGAGGGGAAAACAGGACTTTTAAATGACAAGATTGAGATCTTTAAAAACTAGAACTATTTGACCTTAGGAACATATGAATGACTGTATTGGACAAGGTCAACTTTCCGAACCTCCTTAAGATTTTATTCTGTAAAACTAAGGAAACTGACTCTTAACTAAGGACCCTTCCCTGTTGTTTGCTTTGAAGCTGCATTCTGCTACTTTTATTTGTTCTCATATTTGGAAGAAGTCACAAACACCCAATTTTTACTCCCTTTGTCTGGGCCATTTATAATTATATACACCCCCTACCACACTGTCTCTCAGGTATGTGTATCTCTGAATGACATAGTTCCAGTTTATTCAGGCATTCCTTATACCAAGGTCACTCATTACCTTTGCTTATTCTTTTCAGCCACCAAAAGAAGACATGATAATGCAATATGCTATGGTGCCATACATTACTTACATTAATGTTCTCTATTTTCTTCCCTATTCCTTTTTGTAGTAAATCTTAACATATGAATTTTTAAAAATCACCATAGAACATTAAGCCAACATTTTTATAGAACTCCTTTATCATCTACATTCTTTGTTGCTGTATAATACTTTGGTAGCAGGACATGTTTCTATCCTTTGTGAAGGGTGTTCAGGAGATCTCCTGCGGCCATGGGATACCCCAGACTGCGTCAGGATTGAGAATAAATTGCTGTTGATGGTTGGCATCGGAAGGCAAGGAAAGTCCGATTTCAAGAATGAACAGGGAATGGAAACAGAATACAGACTGCTGGTTCTCTGTCTGCTAGGCTACTACTATTGATTTCACAAGGAGTACTACCTTGGAAGGGGAGGCTTTTGTGAGCTCTATCGATTTTAATGAAGGATAACTGCCCAAAAATGGACAGTAAAAAATTTACATTCCCTGAACCTTGATAGTACTGGGCAATGGATTGCAGACAGAAATGACCTGGAAACTTACTGGAGCGAAATATTCCTGCAGTAAAGTAGCAGCCAAAAAACTCACTTAAAATGGTTAAATACGATCAAGCTTAGTCTCAATTTCATCAAGATTTGCAAACCATCCTGGAAGTTTTAAAAGAACTTTGAATTATGATTCAGTTTGGTAATGAAACTCAGAACTGAGCATCACTTAGTTTCATTATTTTTTTCCTGAAAGGGTTATTATCTGAAAGCCTACAGCTATAATTCACTGTAGCTATTTTTCATAATTTATACGAAAGATCCCTAATAAGTGATCACATCTATCAGCTGGTTTTATTTCTCTAAATCCATCTTCTCCATCCTCCAAAGCCTTAAGCCTGGGCAAATGCTACTGCAAATGTCTGATAAATTGGATTAAGAGCGGGCTTCATCCACAGAGGGGCTACCTGTAACTACCTAGACTGGACTTTCAGCTCCCATTAAATGAGAGAAAAGAAGGAAAGCTACAGAAACACTAAACACTTTACGTAGATAACTTTGGAGAGTTGAATGGATTCCTCAATCTAGTGGATATTTTTATAGAGTGCACTTCAGGCTTATACTTCTATTGTCTGCAGAAAGGTCAGCTAGAAAAAAAAGTAAGAGTGTGAAATTATAATACATCATCTACTCCATGGTGATTGCCAGTGTGAATATTCTTACTTTACAATAAATGTGAGCTCCTTTTATTGCAGTAAGCTATTCTGCATTTACTGTAGATTTAAAAGGGTCAGGCCTGCAGTCACTGCAAAGTAAAATGTATTACAGAAATAAACCCCTTCTTCAGGATAATTTACTGGTATAGTCATCCCAGAGAGGATTAGACTGCTCTGGTCTGATCCTCTGGATTAGACCACATTAGACCTGACAGATGTCCCAGCATAACCTTGTTTCACAAAAAATATTTAAAGCATTTTTTTCTGTTCCAATAACTAAAAAAAAAAAAAAAAAAAAAAAAAAAAGTATTTTGAAAATTGTCAAAAAACTCGAGCTAGTACTCTTGATTTGGCAAAACTACTCTATATATTAGCTGTATTTATAGGAAAAAATCTGCCTAAAAATACACTGTTACCAAAACAAGAAAAAAAAAAAAAAAGAATAAGAAATCAAGGGAAAAATTAGACATAGCTTAAGAGCACACTTCTCTGTAGTCAATTAACTGATACCCGTGGACAAAATTAACAATGGATTCCTTAATTTCTGGTGTATTTACTATGTATTATAAAGACAGCATGATGAAGCAGATTTTGCTGAATAAAGTAAACAATTTACTAACAACTCCTCTGCTATCAATCTCGGTATTACTTGATACATACAATTTTTTTTTAATATCTTCACATATCACTTTTTTTCTCATGTAAGAAGTCTGTATATCATTCACTGATGCCATTGAAGGAATAAATAAAATATAGAATACATTAATAATAGTAATGCAGTGTAGTACCAAAACTAATTATTTATAAGGCTCTTGTCCTTATCAAGGTGGTGAGACCAAAGCAAAAGACAATTAGATGCACTGATCAAATTACTCATTGATCTTAACAAATTCATTTCCAAGCAGCGTATAGTGAGTTTCAGTCCCACACCAAGTTTACAAGCAGACTGGCTGGGAAAATGAATACCAAGAATATTGTCAGATCTTTTTGGTTACCTTACCTGAAACTTTCCCATTAGCTGTGAGATGTGATAGTGACCTAAAACTCACAAGGCCATGAACATCAGATGCTATTTCCTTGATTTCTTGCTCTCTTCTGACATTCTCCTTTCAGGCAAAGGAGTTTCCACCAGCAATGACCCCACTGTTTTGCTGCTTCACTGCACTGGATGAGGATGGGCCCAAGGAAGAAGTGGTATCCTGAAGACCCCTACGTTAATGGAACATCAGAGGCTGAAAAAACCCCACTCTACCTTTACTTTCTCTTCAAGATTACCTGCAGACAACCAATTCCAATCAAAACACTTGCTACGTACAAGAGAGCTAATCAGTATTCTGCTATGTGCATACTTGAAAATGCTATTGAAGACATGCAAATAATTATAAAACTAGTTTTTCAGCTTCCTAATAAACACACAGACAGTATTTCACATTTAGATAAACACCCTAGCATTAAGATGAATAACACAGTGCAATTAGAAGGAAATAGCAAAATTTATTCCAATTAGTGCTTCTGGCTTCCTAGTGCCATCCTCATTTTTTCTGAAACACCAAATTTGTTAGCCATACACCTACTAATGCAAACAGCTGAATTCCACACCGCCTGCACTAAATGGAGTGAGATGGATGTGAACAGGGACAGAACTGGACTCAGTGGAGAGCAAAGCAATGCAGAACAGTGTCCTGCAATGTTAAGATTGAATTAACTTGAAAGGAAGCTTATGATGAGACAGCGATTCGTTATCAGATTTGTCTGTCTCATTAACTTACTTCAAGCACTTATACTGTGTAATTACTTTTAACTGGGACTCAGAAAATCACTTGATTGGGTTTTTTTGCCATTAAAACTAAGTGTTGTACATAGATCTGTAGAATTATTTATTTATTCTAGTGCTTTAAAACCTACTTCCAGGCAGAGCATGCACTTACAAGGCAGGAGTGCTGGCCACAAATCTTTGCTTGGATACTTGTATTAAGAAGGAACTCTTCATCAGTGCTTATGAGAAAGCATGGGTATAGTTATAATGGAGAAAACTTTATCTACCCCATCTCTAGCACTAATCTTTTGACGCCCATACAAGGCGGAACTGAAAAAGGCTTTGCTGTAGAAAAGAAAGAAGGTTTAACTCTAGATAATATCTTCTTCACTGAATGTTCATCACTGTTTAATGATAAGCAAGGGAAGAAGGAGCCTGGTATTAATCTCCTTTACTCCTTTACGTTAAATAGTCCAGTCACACACTTTAATTAGAGCAGAATTTTGATTTAAAAACATCCTGGGGTTGATTTTTGGCATTTAATTTCCTTATAGCAGGCATGTAGACATCTCAAGATCTTCATAGCTACTTAATGTAATTTCATTGACAGGTAAGTGTCCAATGTAATTAGACTCTTCAGGAAAATCAAGTTTTTCTATTTGATCCTTCCAGTGACACACTAAATTAAATGAAGTGCCTTTTAACCCTGCAGAACTTGCAACCCCTCTTGAGCATGAAAACTGAGCACTGGAATAAATGTCAGTGTTCAACAGCCCTTCAATCCCAGGGGTGTGACCACGTCTTTCGTAAGGCATTTCAGGACCTAAGGAAGGGCAAAGGATTGGGTGAGGGCGAGTTGTTTATTTATTTCACTGCAGGTTAACTGACAGACAACCGACCGGTTGCTATTAATTCGTATTAAAAAGTTGCTCTAGAGATATTCAAGCTTTAATATGTTGGTGAAGTTAGTTTTTGGTCTAGTAAAAATTGCCAGTAAAGTTGGCCAGGGCATTGGAGTAACAGAAAATTGGACCCCATCTTATTAAATGTATTTAATTTTGAGCATATGATTGATCTATGGGACAACTTACACATGAAAATCTGCATATCTGTATTTTCAGGATGACAGTTCTTGGTGATTGAGTTCAGTTTTCCTAGCTTTGGCTTCTGTGCTTGACCATAATACATTCATTTCAGCAAGATTTTTATTGTGATCCTCCACAGTGATTTTTTTTTTTTGCTAAGTTTTCAAAACACTATTTTTCCTGTTTTCCTGTTTTTAAGGAAAGCAAAAGGGAATATAATAATGTTTGAACGGAAATAAAGATGTTTCTGTCCCACTTTGTTCCTCTTAAGAACACAACTTCTCCATGACTGGTTAAAATTATATTTTATTCTACTTTCAAACAAATCTGAAACTTTGTTACTCACATGTAAATTAATGTCTAAAAAATGTGAGCATTATAATTGCCCTACTGAGGAAGTTTCAAACCATACTTTAAATTCAATAGGTCCACTGTGTTTTCACAGCCAATGTGTTTGTTCGGAGCAGGGTGCTACTGAACGGCACATAGTGCCTACTGAAGTAAGTGCTCCTGGAAATCCCCACAGCAGGCTCAGTGATTTTTCTTTACAGACCCTTTTACTAATTCCATTTTACTATGGCTTTCCAGACCATTAAACCTTTTCATGCAAATTTACTATCTTTTTATAGCTTCAGGGACCCATCACAACTAGCCTTACATTATGTGTTTTGAAGTTATGTGCCATGAGCACTTAAATACCCAGCCATTGAAAAAGAGACCTTAGAACTGGGCCAGGTCTGTAACACTTCTAAGCAGGTTTGTGTGCCTGCCCAGCAAGTCCTGGATGCAGATAGGAAACAACAGCAGCTGCAAACCTGAAGGATTGTCTATTCTGATATATAGCTGATGGTCTGTATCAGCCTACCCCACTGGAAAAAGCATTTCCTACACAGGCATTTCGTTATTAAATGGAACACATCCTGTAGGGCTGGATCAATATATTTTTTAGTTTTAGCTAAAAACCACCACCACTACAATAACAAATCCCCAAAACCACTAGAAGGTGCTCTCCTGAGCAGCTTCAGTTGTCTAATTATGAATATCTACGAGCTTAAGATTTGCATTATCATACCACAGAATCACAGAATGGTTTGGGTTGGAAGGGACCTTAAAGATCATCTAGTTCCCACCCCCTGCCACGGGCAGGGACACCTTCCACTAGACCAGGTTGCTCAAAGCCCCGTCCAACCTGGCCTTGAACACTGCCAGGGAGGGGACAGCCACAGCTGCTCTGGGCAACCCTCATAGTAAAGAATTTCTTCCTTGTATCTAATCTAAATCTATGCTCTTTCATGTAGATTTTTTATGATGCAGTATGATACAGTAAATACTGACTTTCCTAAAATTACCACAATCAGAAAAAGATGTCATCTGAACACAAAAAAAAAAAGTGGGAAAAAAAGCATCATTTCTTTTGGCATCTTTAAATAATGTAATAAATATTTTTATTCAGAAGCCCAGAGAAAGTTTGTCCTAATGGGAAATGGAATTAAGTTTAAATTTCCCATAGAAAAAACTCCTTGAAAAAATTCTTCTAAAAATTTCTTCTAATTTTGGGTTGATTCAAAATGCTCTTCACAAGCAGTAATCGAGCGTGACGAAGATGCTCAGTCTAAATGAAAAGACAGTAACGCTACATAGAGAAATGAGAATGTAAGAACAATGGTTTGCAAACACACAAACAGGCTTTGGAGATTTCTTCCATTTCTGGGATTGTTTTGTAAGCTACCAAACTGTGAAAAGAGCCCTGCAGGAGCCCTGATTTACCTCAGCGGATCTATGCTAGCTAAATTATGAGTGACCTTGTTGCAGTCTTAAACCCAGATATAGCATCTTTGAGATGAGATGGGCCTGATTTTTGTTCTGACAAGATAATACAAAATGTTGCAAACTTCTGGATGACTCTAGGTTAAAACAAACAAAAAAAAAACCAACAGTGGGGGAGAGAAAGGAGATTGGAGTAAGTGCAGCCACTGCTGAAGCAGCTGACTATATACTAAATACAGTAACCAACAACCCATGGCAAGTATCTTTTTTCCAATGACTTTTTCTGCACTTTTTGGTGCGAGAAACAAATGGCAGATGGAGCATTTATCATTGTTATGACCCTCACATATACAAAAAGTTATTTGAATAGATGCAACTCATGAGAATAGCTACTTTATGTGAATGATAATACTTAAGATTTGAAGACTCTAGGCCATAAAGCTGGATAGCTAATAGTCAATAATTTCAATAAAAGGGAAAGACAGCAGAAGCTTAATAAAATTACCACTTAAGGCTCATAAGTGCATTAAAGCCTGATTTTAACACCAGCTCCTGGCCAAAGGGGAGAAGGAAACATTTTGGTGGATTTGATACTATTCACTCATCTTGGAAAATGGAGAGAAAACAAAGGACTGTGGTACAGCCGTGTGTCAAGATGTACTGTTGGGCAAATGCTTCTGCAGTTGAGAGTGTCAAATATAGAAAAGGAACGAGAAAGCATTTTTATTGATCTCTTCACTGTCTTCCTACCCAGGCAGGTGTTCAATAACAGCCAGCCTTGCAATGAGGATAACCAAACTCAAACGTCTTACATCCAGTATCTGTACAGGAGCTGATGGAAAATACCTAAAAATGACTGGCAATTTTCACCAATGACATTCCAAGGAGACTCTTAAAACAGCACCAGGACTGTGGCTGTGCTCTGTACCGCTTTGCTGCCAGCACTGCAGTATGAGCGGTGCCTTTCACTACGAGACGAACACACAAAGATGAAACATCTATCCGGCGTTGCCCATAATCATTAACCGTGTTTAAAGAGATGCAGAGAAAATGAGCCACATCCACAAAATAGTCAAAGTTTCCTTAAAAATATCATACTGAAACTTACACGTTTGCATAAACGATACATTTAAACTGATCCTTAGTCACACCATTTCATTTTTCTTCATTTTCTGCATAGCAAATTGTCAAAAATCCCTGAAGTTGAGGAAAAATGCAGAAAATGGCATGTTGTTATGCTGTCAGGTAAAGAAATGTGGTTTAAAATACATTTTCAAAATACACTCACAAAAGCTCAGGACCAGACTACAGTCGGAGGTCTGACTGAAGTTCAAGGGACTATTCCTGTCAATGTATCACACACTGCAGCGTTCGGACCAGCTATCAGAGAGGGAGATACTAAACCACAAACCCTATGTAAGCACTGCTAGTACACTTGTCTTGACTTCTCCTAATAACGGGGATATTGCAAAAACCATCAGGTCCAGTTTGAAACTCTGGTACAGAAAGTATTCCACATACCTTACTGATCATTTCTATTAGAGCAGGGCCTATAGGTTCCCATTGTTTCAGGGACTCTGACCAGAATATAAGACAGTTTTAGAGTCCCCAGAAGTTGAAGCGGTACATTATAGGTACCTCCTCCCCAATAGCAAGGCCTCTCCCCTATGCCTAGCTACTCTTCCTTGGTGCCAGCACACTTGTTTGCAGGAGCACGCATTTATTTAGACCAGCAAGCTGATTTAGGTTAAAAATACTTCTTCAGAAAAAAAAAAAAAAAATTAATTAAAACCTGAATCAGTTCACATATCCAGCTAAGCAGTGTTCAGCTCCATCACCACCATGCCAGAACAAACGACAGGGTGGTTGCATGAGATGTGGAACAAGTGAGAGAGCTGGCTAAGACTGACCAACTCTATTCTCTAGGGGGAATCAAAGCTAATAGCAAAAGCATAAGGTCCAAAAGAAATTAGTGCAACAACCAAAACCAAAACCGAAGCCTCCTAATGTTGGGTGCCCTGATAAATGTGCACTTTTAGGTTTCCATAAAACTATAGATCCAAAGATCTTTATTTAGATCTTTTATTTATTTAGTCTTCACGAAGAAGTTGCTATACAGTTGTGAACTGCTCACCAGTTACACAGAAGCATGGCCTTGAGGCTCAAGGATCCTCTGATATAACTAGATAAAAAAGACTGGAAGGGAGAAATAATGGCACAACACTCTAGATAGAAATGTATATTGAGGAGATGCTAGTATTAGTGGTGACCTCAAGGCATTCCGTAAAAGAAACTGATTTCTTGCATACAAGTGCTGATTTTTTTTTCAAAGGCTTCATATTCTTGGATTATTCAGTTCTTTCTTAGCCCTAAGCCATCCCTGTCCAGTCAAAAGTTTTCGCTTTGTAGCTGAAAGAAACTCCAGCTGCCTTGAAGAAACAAACAGCAGACAAATGTCCCGCACCATGGAAACTGCTGGATTACAACAGGCTTTTCCAGCAGCAATCATTGGTAGAACATATGCAAAAGTCTGAATCCACTAATCATTTCTGTTAAAAAGCAACAGTATCTGTGGTATTGCTGATATAGTTAATAGTAAACCAACAAAATCTAATATTGATGTAATATAGTTACTTATAACAGAAACTAAAACTGACATTCTGGATACAGAGCTTAGCAAGGCCTACTTAAAAAACTGATCCTTAAGTAGCAGTGAGCAGACAAAGAGATATATATATATATTCCCAAACTTTAAAGGTCTTTGGATCTTGGACTTTGTTCTTCAATACAAAAGAGCTCAGCCAGCAACTGCAGCAACGATCTGATTTCCTATTGTCTTGAGCTTCAAGTGTGGATCCTACAACATTTATGAGTAATATCCTCACACTATACTGAAAGTACTCACACATTACCTAAAGTAGCTAAATATCCTCACGTGCTACCTAAAGTACATACCTGTAGTAACCGAAATAGATTTGGGAAACTATCAGGCCAGGTTCAACTTTACAAAGAAATGACCCATAAGACCCAATGAAATTAGGTAAAAAACAGCGTTAGAAAAAAATGTCAGCACAATGGAGAGCCTTAGCCTGAAGTCTAAACTCAAGGTGGTTTTAAACCTGACCTTACCAGAAAGAAGTGTCAGGACTGTCTTTCCTGCTTTTGGCTTTTCTGCCAAACGCTGGGAGAAAAAAGAACACAAAAGTGGCGAGAGCTGGAGGTGGTAGTGCTGGTACCAGCACACCAAGTGCTCTGCTCCCCCACCAATATTCAGTCCTTTGCTGCCTCTCCCATGTGAGAGCATAGACAACTCTTTTGGATCAATATTCCTGTAGGATTTTAAAATACATTAATATAACATGGGTTTATCACACAGAAAAGAAGTACATACTAACACCTTGTTTCTTAAAATTGTGCTAACAGTTACAAGGAATCCTCCTAATTATTATTATTACATATTTATTGTATGTATTCTGGGCATCCATGAAAAAATAACTATTTCTGGAAACTGAATTCCATCATATGATAAAATGCTTCATTATGAAGTTAGATTAAAGTCTTTTAACCACTCCAGACAAGCAATTTATTTCTTCCAAACAGGGTGGAAGGGTACCCAGCAGAGGATGCTCATGTTGAAGTTATGTGTCAAGATGCTGCCAGGAGCTGTTAAATGAAGACAAAGCACTTAGGTTTTTTTCTTCCAATTTCATCCACAACAATGCAGATGAAGCTTTTATATATGCATTATTTTTAATGGTTTCATTTTAAGCATTGTTTTATCAAAGTTTTTGGTGTATATTTTGATCCCTTTGCATGTCATAAATTTCACAAGCCAAAGGTTAAAATTATATGTTTAAATATACAAATATGTATACACATATATGTGTATAAAGATAAAGTAGAGGAAACTTCATTTATAGTCATTAACCTTGTTTCTATAAACAGCTATTCAATCAGTTTTATCTACAGGAGCACATTAAATCAAGTAATGACGATGTCCTGCATACAATAAGACTGTGCTGATAGCAAAGGAGCTCAGTCAGCTCTCGTAATATGAGTCAGCAATTGTTCTGTGATATCTTTAATTTGCTACAAGCTAAATCCTCTTAAGAGCGCCCGCTGAAATCCAAAAGGTCAGACAGAAAAGCGGCAGAAAATCAATACTGACAGCTTCTGTCACCCTCCACAATCTATATAGCTCTTTCTAAGCTAAATTGCTTCTTTCTAATCTTTCTAATATTCGGCTGCTTGAGTGTTGCTAATGTAACATTTAAAAAAAAAAAAAGAAAAGAAAAAAGAAAAAAAGAGAGAATTACTTTCCTGAAGAGAAAGTTGTTACTTTTAGCACTAAAAATCAGAACAAAGCCAGTTCTTGGTTGGGGTTTGTGCAGATACTGTTGTGATCAAAGTTGTATTTTCATACAATCCAAAGCCACAACAAAATGACTGACTGCACTCCTTTATCAGCTAGAACACTTTTGAAGTGGGTTAGCCCAAAATTTGAAAGAGATATTAATAGAAGTTGGCCTATTTGATTTTCTTACAGCTCTTTAAAAAGTACAGTTCCTTTGTTTACATGTTTATAAGGGTTAATAATAAAATGCAGTGAAACAAAAATGCCAGAAGGCTTTAGATTAAGCTTTAAAAATGGTTTTCTTGCCTCCCGTATTTTTAATTATGAATAAATACCAGCACTAATAATCAATATGTGCAACATGGAAGAAAACATTAATTTTTCAAGAAAAGGGTTTTAATATGAAGCAAAGAAAAGGTCATTCTAATCTAAACCAGATTAAAATTAAAATAAATTAAACATCCCTTTAACTCTGATATGGTTATTTAACAGGTGCTGCAGCTGTTAGCAATCTTCTATGATTAAAAAAATGCCTTAACAACAATAATAGGAGAAAAATACTTATTTTAGCAGACAGGGAATGACAATTTGTGTCCTTGAAAAGAAAGCTGAAAATACATCAAAAAGAATCAATGCTCAGTGGTATCCTGGTTTTATTTGGAGTCTTTCCTTCAAAATGCGAGACACGTCTGTTGATTATATTATTTTTTCTGCATCCTGAATTTGTGAGGTTTTTCCAACATTTTTTACAGGACTGTGCTCCTGTCACCTTAAAATTGGGTTTTATAGCTCACTAATCACAAGTGAGCAACTGATGAAAGTAGAAAAGTTGTGATGGTGGTCACTGCTTTGGATTTTTAAAATAATTCTGTTAAATGTTTTCAAACAAGCTACTGAAGTACTGATTTTTGTCTTTATTAAAAGAAAACCTTTCTTTGGACAACTTGATACAGCATCTATCTGCATGGAAGCATAAGCCTTCAGCAACTGCAATTAGCAGAAATGAAGATCAAGCCTACAATACCAACATCTCATCATATATAAAAGACCCCCTCATGCCCAGGACCAATGATGCTCCCCAAA
Source organism: Strix uralensis (assembly GCF_047716275.1). NCBI lineage: Eukaryota > Metazoa > Chordata > Aves > Strigiformes > Strigidae > Strix > Strix uralensis. Next base: position 8,707,774 of record NC_133977.1, on the reverse strand, counting down.
ACTAGCTCCAGCCAACCAACCACTTACAGCTCCTGGCCTTCAGGTCACCTCCAAACCACCCATTGACCAAATGCCTTTCCAACAGGAATGGAAGGTGAGATTCCTAACTAATATAAAGCACACAAAACCCTGTAACACGGCATGACATGGATAAGTTTTGTACTTTCCCTCGCTGACTTCCTTTAGAACTTATCAAGTATTCAAAACTGTCACAAGACTCATTAGGAGAATAACCTATATGAGACTGACCAAATCTGACACTTTAAGAGGTTAGCATCGATGCTATATACACACATATGTTCTCTACAAATAGACTATTTCCATTTTGGAAATATCTTACCAAAGGAGGTGGATCTAAAATCGTTGCTGTGAATAACAGCTCCTGGAAAAGCAGTAGGAAGAAGTAAAAATTTTCATTCTTTTCTCTTTCTTGAGCCCAAGTGTTCAACTTCTGCTTTAAATGGCAATTCAGCTGCTGAGCACGGGGCTTTTAATGTTGACCTTGCATGCTTAATTTTAAAGGCAATGAGAACAGAACAATTTAATAGAAATTCATTGACCTTTTAAAAAGCTTTCCTACACCATTTTCTCTCATAAATTGGTAAAATATTTACTAGCATGAAGCTTTTACTTTTTCCATTAACAAATACTTTTTCCCCTGCCTACTTGATTCTAGTCATAACATTCCTTACAATGTAACTATATGCCACACAAATAATTATGAAATAAAGTATTTTTAAATTGCATTTAAAAGTAATAGAGTCACGAAGAGAAGTAGCAGGCAAAATAGTTCAACAGTATGTAAGTGAAAATGCAAATTCTTTTACCGTATATTTAAATGGCTGTTTGCATAGTCTCAGAGCTCCCCAGGTCTAGTATTTCTTGCCTCAGTCTTTATTCTGGGCAGCCAAGCACTTCAGAAAGATGGGCAGAGAGGAGGGCAGAGAAGAGCTGACTCTCAACAGATGTCATCCTACGCCCAAGTAATCAACCCCAAACAGCCCATCCACTATACTTGAGGGCCTAACCACTAATGAAATAATATCTAATCACTTGTAAACAATTAGGTTACCACTTATGAGAAGATGTGATAACTAGTCACATTAATGGGTTAACAGAAATTTCTACCGGTGGCAGGGAGCCAAATAAACCATGCTGGGAGAAGTTCCCAGCAGAAAGACATGACCTGGCTCATTCCCACAGGTGCACAGCTGGTGACTAAAGCAAGAAAATATTGGCCTTAATTTTTTTATTCATATCTTCTGAAATTATGAAACACAAGTTCAAGCATACATCCCCAACACATTCTCCGATTTTAGGCAGCAGGACCCATATAGTAATGTTCTTGAAGAAAGATTTAAATAACATTTGCTGTCCAACAAAACATGGCATTTACTTCCTCAGTTCAAAAACTTTCTTATATTGAAAAGTTTGTGTTCTGGAGTTTTTATGTTGTTGCTTTGGTTTTTTTTCCTATCTCTGGAACGTTTAAATAATGTTTCCAAAAATCTCTGATTATATAACTCAGTATGGTTGCAACAATGAAATTTCAAGTCTTGTTTCTTCTCCAAAAGTGATATACATGATTTTATATATATATGTATGCATGTATATTTGTACCTCTGTTTTTTCATTTCAGTGGTTCTCAGTTTTCCCACACTCACACAGGTTGAGTTTTGGTGAAGAATTTTTGAACAGAGGATCATTGCATACATGGCATTTATTAATGCTAGAAGAGACCTTTCAACTTTCCTGTAAGCCCTGGCCTATATTAATGTATAGCACACTAGCTCTGCCACCGCACAAGAGGACCAGAAGACAAATCTATCCTATTGTACTTATTTTTTCCAGTGAAGGAGTAGCTCAATCTACTGCTGAATGTTATTGACTTTACGTGAACAGAAAGGTGACATCAGTATCATAAGTGGGCAAGATCAATGGAAAGGCGGTCGTCAAACAATCCCACCTACATACAAGAGGACCACATTAAAGACACTGTAAAATCAGATAGCACTGATTTGATTGAACAGCATGGAGGAGAAAACGTGATGTGTTGGGCTAACACTTAACTTCATTAACGAATTTAAAACTGTACTTTTCAGATTTGATTATCAACATAGCGGTTTGGAAATACACACCGTCACAAAAAAAGGATCTTTCCAGCACTATGTAATTAAAAGCAAACATTGATCACTTGACTGTTGAAGCCAGAACCTCTGTCAAATACAACTTCATTGAATGACAAATTCAATTTCAAATTTGCTTATTCTTTTAAGATTAAAGCATGCTGTATTACACACACAGAGCTACACACTCAACACAAGTGGAAAGTATTCATTACAAAAGCAGTCATGCTTCAGTGACAGCAATTATCATCTCGCACTTGTTAAATGCTACACAAAATGAGACGTGCTTCAGATGGTTCTACTTCAGCCCACCTGACCTGACTCAAACTAAGGATGTACTGCCAAAGATACACTTATACAATAGCCGACACCACCAATTGATTACCATGTGGTCTTTCTATGGGTTTTAGTACAAAAACATCAGAGTGAATACAAATAACATCTTTGATTTTACTTAAAATAGAAATAATCCATGCTTGCATTCATCATGGAAAAGCAGTTTAATAGATTACATTTCAAAGATGTAGCTTAGAGCCATTTTAAAGACTCAGTTTCAGACTGAGCTTACTCCAGGTTTATAATCTTGAATTAAATATATTAACAACAGTTTATTATAAGTGATATCGTCAGGATGAGAATATTTCCTTATTTAAAATGTGTAAATACCAACACTAACAGTACCTAGAAAAATGGTTTGAACCTGTGCATACATAAGGGCACTTAATAACATTTTATCAAGCTTCCTCTATTCATGCCAAAGCAATGGTTCTCAATAGATTCTTTCCATCTGATTTAGCTATTTATGTTACAGGCTGCAAAGAGCCTTTTCGAAAAACAGAGGAGGAGAGTCTGAGGACTACCATGCTCGAGACATCTGTCACTTTTTCTGTCAAGGTTTTAAAAGAGCTCCAAGCACGCTATAGCTCTCTTAAAAAATGACAAGAGAAAGCACCGTATTAATGAAAGGCTGATTAGCTGCCAAAACTCACCTGCAAAACAGCATTTACCTTTCAACTAATTAAAGCACAAAAACTAGCTGTCTTCCTAGCTGTCTTCACAGGGCTTGTACATCGGTGGGCTCTCGGGTAGCTTTTCTGAAATGCAAACCAATTGAACCAAGGAGGTCTCCTGACAATCTTTCTTCCCTCATTTCATGTACGTTTATAAAGCCCACTGAAGCTGATCTTCCTTGCCATTTATATCCAGGTAATAGGGGAGAACTAAGGGCTATTCTCTCAGCCACTACCTATTTCAATTGTTTGGCAGAGCACAGGTTTTTGTCCATTTTGAAGAGCAAAGAAAAGCTTCTCAATAGAAGAGAACAGACTGAGCTAGGGCAATAAAAGTGCTGGTGAACTACAGATACTGACAATACTTTCTTTAGCATATTATAACGGATTTGATCAAAATTGATAAAATCCATAATACTTAAACAAAACAGAACAAAAAAACCCTCTAACCCCCCTATCAACAGGATTTCTGGATCACCAAACTTTTATAATGTTTACATTTTCTTCTCAGCTCTATATGTAAGAAATTCTATTTAGGAGTTTAAATAACCTCTATGTTGGGAAGCAAATTCTTTCTAAATGGCATTGTCTATCCTAAAGAATCAGATCTCTCAGGTAAAGTTTGTTCTTTGAAGGTGAATACAGACATTATTCACATTTGCAAGTACAATTTGTGTCTCATTTCTTAGTCTACATATGAAGGAAATATCTGGAGCAAAACATTCAGTTTCTAAAAGACTGTCCAGCCCTAACATATATACAGCATTTTGGTCAATAATACTCCACTGCAACATGATGTTCACAAAAACAGTAAGCAGGTTAAGACTCTTATGTGAATTTACCTTTCTGAAGGCAACCTTAAGACCCAATACACAGCTCCTTTTGTTGCTTAAGATGGGATATTACATATTGGGGAAAATAGTTGCAGTTTTGGGAGCTTTAAGATTACATACCACTATAGCATGAGGCTATACTCAGTCAAAAGTAACAACCGATTTTGTTTCAGTAGATTTCTGTGTAAGCTCCCACAGGATCGTGTAACCTTCTCAATAGTCTATTTTAAAAGATGTTATTGTGTTGAAAGGCTGGTATTTTTCTGAAATATTCCTGAAAGGGCATTTTCTGTTTCCATAGAAGTACTGAATGCTTGTATTACTACATCACCAATATTTCTTTCATAGAACTTGTTAAATTAACTCTATTCTAAAACAGTAAATTCAGTCAATATATGGCAGAGTTTTACAATCCATTCCTCCACAGTTCTCCCTGGTCTGGAAGTTCAGATTAATAATCATCTGGCTGAAAACTTAACTCTTCTACATTTTGTTTCCTCTGTTCCCCTGACACTACGTGCGTCTTTCATACCTTAGCTGCAAGAAAACCAGGAGATTTTATATTAGACCACAATACAGCTAGAAATTGGTGCAGCAAGCAATTTAGATCTGATCATGCTGATGCCCCACTCCATTTGATGTGTTTGACCTTGGTAAGAAACAAGCTGACAGGCCACTGTCTTTAACAATGGCACTGATGAAATAAGGAGGACCTGCCTGCTCCAAAATGTGTTGGGGTCAAGTGGTGTGGGGGAGGCTGATACACATAATCAGCTTTGGGCTGTTTGCCTCAGACAGCTCAGACTCATGCTTCAGAAACTACTGTTCACCTCTGGTCATTTATTCAATATTCATATTTCTAACCAAAGCTTAAGAGAGACCAAGCAAGCATCTTGAAAGCTAAATCTAAATGAATAATTTACTATAAGAACACTTTTTGCTCCAAAGCAAACATGTTTTGAGATGCTTCATGACTACCAAATTACAGCTAATACACAGTCAAAATTGAGAATGTAAAACTGGCAAAAGGAAATGGAAAATTTGTTATCCCTTTTCTTCCTCCCTTCCCCAACCTTTCTAAGAAGCACCATCACAAAGACTAAAGGCAAAGAGAAGGGCAAGAGATCCCCCATTCAAATGCATGGCCCTTGCTGAGAATCAGAATGGCACTGAAAGTCAACAGGCCTTGCAAACCATAATTAGATTCCTCCAAACGAGACTTAGAAAGGCACTGAGGAACACAGAGACAGATATCCCTCATGTGCCCACCTACAAACACACCTATCTCATTCTTTTCTGAACTATCAACTCAGAAGTGAATTTGAACTTCTTCTCAATAACCTCTAAATCGATATAACCAAACACACCATACTGACAAAGCTACATCTTTTTACTGGGACCAGTGCACTGTCTATTGTTTCCACAATTCAGCCATGCCATTCTCCTCTGTCTTTATTCCACAGAAACAAGAGGGTAACTCTGCTGGCTTGTTTATGTGATTTCCTAGGTACAAGCTGAACAACTAATATAAATGTAGTTTGAATCTAATGAAAAAAACATAGCACATCTTCAAAACCTTGAATTTCTTTTTTCTTTCTTCCAAAGAAGAAGGGCAAATTTTTTCAGTTATTTGCTTCTGTATAATTATAATCTTCACATGATTTTTGTATTAGAACGAAGTTTCATATCAGCTGAGAGATAAAGGGAAAATTTTATCTCTGACAGCTACTCACAGAAGCTGCGAATCAGCTTTCTTAAATGGATGTCATATGGCAAATGCTAAAATTCATTGTGGGCTGACTATGTCTGCAATTTTATAAGAAAAGTCTGCCACTTCAGTGACTTCAATAATGACAGTAATTTACATCTATATTGATGTAACAACACAAGGCCAGTAAGGTCCATCCACTGGGATCAGGACTGTGCAAATATACAGAAAAGGACAGTTTGCCTTGAAGAGAGAGATCTCAACAAACCACAAATATCCAGTAAAAAATTACATGAATCTTCAGGTACACGGTGATGTAACAGTGAAGTAACCAACCAGAATAGTTTCTCAAGGAATAAAAGATACAATCAACTAATATGCAATTTCTAACTACATTTAAAAAATCTAGCTAAAGACCTAACGCTAGAAGAGGTCTGTTGTGCCATATTATTAGTGGTTTTTTAGTGACATCTCTCTTTTTTTCAAGAAATCAGAGAGCTTCTGACACATCTGGAGGTAGCCCCCAAAGATGGGATTATTACAGCTGTTCTTACAGCATTGCTGAGAACATCATACAGCTGTTCCTACATCACCACTCTTACATCTGAGAGTAAAAGGGGAATATTTTATATGAGAAATGCTGGTACTGCGGCCAGCTTCTAGAGGTCATAATTGCCTCCTGCATTTAATCAAATGTTTTTTAAATAGGCTGTGGATTTATTGTTTGGCTTTTTGGGGTTTTTTAAAAATGTGAATATATAAAATATTTTTGCACCTAGCAAAAGCAAAAATCAGTTCTGGGCTGATTAGAATCTTGTACTCTGCTTTTTATCATGGTCCACAAACACTTCCTAGAGCCAAAATACACAAGCAAACTAGATATTGTCCTGTGGGGTGTTCTCAAAGGTCACAAATTTGGAATTTGAGTCAAAGTGGTTTCATCCTTAGAAGAAAACAACCACAGATTCTACCTTGGTCTCTGTAGAAAAATTTTTGTAGAAAACTAAGGAGCTTGGAAGCCTTCTCTCTGCCCCATTTAAATATCTATACACAGACATAAAAGGTAATTATTATATTAGAATTTTGTCATTGCAATATAGGATTTTGGTCAACACAAATTGACTGCCCCTTAATATAAACTGAAAATTGCACACACATTTGTCACACACATCAGCAAAGCAAAAAAATCCAAGCACCCAGGAGTCCTTCAATACATTTAGGTGGGATGGACCACATACAGTCTTCCAAAAAGCAGTTTAAAAAGGACTCAGGAAATCAGGACTGAAGGCTCTGGCCCCTCACCACAGGATATGTGTTACTGGATTTAAGTATGTCTTCCCAATCTTCATGAAGGTATTTTTAAAATGTCTTTCACTCTGAAGGTGTGAAGAACCTAAATTATATAGCTAATACTCGTCACTCTGCTCATTTCCACCTAATGATGTTTCTGAAACACACAAAAGCAAGTTCCCATTATAGTTTTTGAGATAAGCTTTCCCATCTAGCCATACAAGACGAACCAGACCCTGCAGATCTGGCATACACAGAAAGAAGTAGTAATGTCATCCTTTTCCCCTGCCATGTTCAGTTCAAAGGAACCTGGACAATAAGCCCTGAGTATTTAAAATGCAAAGGTACACCTAAGCTTCCCTAAGCATTTGTAAGGGTACAGTCAATGGTAAATTGAGGTACAATCAGAATACAAGCTTATGTGAAAAAATAAAAACAAAAAGTAGGTATTTATGTCTGGACAAGGACACATCTGTCACTGAATTGACTATAAAGGCTTGAATGCCATGGCTTTGTTAGGAAGAATTAGGGAAGAATAAAAACCAGCTTCAGTTACTGGGCAAATGTATCAGCCTGGTGTTGGGGGTTGGGGCTTGGGGGAGAGGGGGTTTGCCAAATATCTTATTTACTTTGAATAAGAATATAATTTTTCTGAATATAAACATTTGCTTGAATTAATTATGGTAGCATATGACAGTAGGGAGAGTATCCAGAGAAATTTGTTGGATGAGTGGGTATAGTAATAATTTCTATCCATACTTGTTAATTGGTTTTAAATAGACACACTCAAAATTAAATCACAGATTCATAGAAAGTTGAAATTCTTCTATGCAAAGAGGGATGCATGTTGGTACAACAGATTTCCTTGTGGGAAAAGTACAATTAATAACTACATCTCTACTATAAAGTCTTATGGGAAAAACAGATGCTTTTGGTCAAAAGAATAGTAGCACAATACAAAAAAAAAAAAGACATGAGGTACAGGGAGAAGGAAGTAGATCTTTCTTACTCTACAGGATCCCTAATTTTGAATCTTCTCCCAGACCACCCTACTACCTGGCGAGTAGGGAGACATGAAAGAAATAACCGTGTGCTACAGTAGCTAAATACCTGCGTACTGGACAGAACAGTGAGCTGAATTTCCCAGTGCTCTTGTAAAGCTAATAATATCCCATTATAGCAGTGTTAATGAACTCAGTATCAGCTTCCATTCTTGTAAACAAACACTTAAAAAATCTAAGGATATGTCTAGGGCATGCAATGCCAGCAACTTACATGGCCAGATGGAAGGAAGGGATACATACTATACAGATATTTTCAACAAATGAAAACCACATTCTCTTCAATAAATTATCCTCAGAAGAGGATATGACGCACATAATCTTTGAATCAGATCTTTTACCAAAGAGTACATGTGTATCTCAATCACTCATATTGTGATGTGGCAAGAATTGCCAGCCAGAAGGAAAAGAACCTAGTGAATCCTAACCTCCAGTCACATTTCTCCAGTGCTCTAATCTCCATAAAAATAATTTGATAAAAAAAGAGTTCGTTTATATTTTTTTCTCATTTTGTTTTTTTTTTTTTTATACATAGCAGAATTTGCAATGACCTCTACAGACTGCAGAAATATACTCAGCAAATTATTTTGGTATTTACAGCTTATTTTTCTGCATTTTTCTTATCTGGAAACATAACAGATAAACAAGAAAGACTGTCTGTCCTCCAGTTCTTAACAAAAACTGAATCTGAATGGCAAGTATTTAAAAATAACAAAACCCGGGTATTTTATATAATACCCATGGAAAACTTGGTGATTGTGCAAGTCATTTAACAGCCTTCAGTGCTCTGCAGAAGTACAACTGGAGTGTCATTAGTTACTATTTGGTGAAGTCACTACACCCCAAATGACAAAGGGTGCCATTAGTAGGTTCTGCATCAACAGCCTGATGTTATGTCCTGTGCAGAACAAGAAAAAAAATAATCCCAGTTTTGAAGAAATAGAGACAAACAATGCAAAGAAATTACAACTTTATGGTGTTGGGAGAAATTATGCTTTTTCCTCATTCTTCACTTTTTTATGGAGACAACACACAATTTGGGGTAAATTTACTCTTCAGAACTAAATGGCTGAGGGTTTGGGGCTTTTTTCTTTTTTTTTTTTTTCCCTGAATTTATATTTTGGAAATTGTCCCTTCATTGGCTTTTTTATGTAGTTACTGTAGCAATGCTGTAAGTTACAGCATCATTTATCCTAGAACCACATTTCAGCCTTTTCACTGGCAAGTTTCTAGTGTGATAATCAAGAGTCAAGTTGTTCCTTGTACAAATACAAACCTGAAGAAACTTCAGCTGAGTTTCTCCAGGTTTACTCCAATGGGAAATTACATTTTGACACCTGACCTTAAGTATTTTAGACACTGGTTCATTTTAATCTGATTCCCCAAGAGAAAAGCAGTGTCAATAACATGCTTAGAGCTACGAAGTTATGTCAATATGCATTGTGCTGCATTATTGGAATATCTCAATAAAGCTATTTCTAAACTACAGGCAGGCAGTTGCGTTTCTAATAATATATTCTATATTCAAAGACTTACTGAACAACATATGCTTAATTTACTCCACAGGAAAAAAGGCTTTTTAGGGTAGCTTGAAAATGCACGGTTCTTCTCCACTCCCACCTCTGCTTCTGCCTTTCTTTCACTCACTGAAATATATTGAGCAATTAAGCAGGTTGCTATATTTGGTGTGTCTAAACTTCACAAGTTGATAGCATAATGATTTTAATAGCTACTTTAATTGTAACATTGTGACAAGTTGACACCCAAGGTTTGCATCCTGCAATTTGATTTTTCCAGAATTCTTTTGTTATGCCTCAGGAATAGTAATATGATTAGGAATAATTTCTTGATAGTGCTTCTTACTTTTAACTTTTTTTTCCCCTCCTTTTTTCCCCATTATTAACACTGCAAATCTACTAAGTACAGGTACTCTGGTATGTATTGAAAGTTGATTCTTCTACAAAGACTCGCTTTACCAAAAGGAATGAACTAACATTACTAGAGGCATACAAATCACCATGTAGTCATACCCTCTGTGAAAATATGTCCAGTAATACACATCCAGAATAATGGTATTATAATATTTCAGTGCTATAATATCAGTAAGCATCTCAAAGAGCACTTGCAGAATCATAAGCATCAGAGTCTGGCTCCACTCACAACAGCCAAGACCCACACCCTCAGAAGGCAAGGAATCACCATGTCCCTTTGCCCTTAAAAGAACATGAAGCAAAATATTCTTGAGTGCTTTAGCCAACATGAAAGCTAAAGTGTTCAGTAGACTCATATATAGAAACTGGACTCTTGACTCACATGTAAGGTGGCCTCATTTCTTGGTCAGAAAAGATGTAACATCACAGGAAAGATGTGAAATAGTGCTTAGCTGTGTGGAATACTTCAGAGAAATACCAATGTCCTATCAGATGCTTGTGTATTGCTACAGCCCTCAAATACGTATTTTATGTCTTATTTTTCATTTTTATATTTTGTACAGTACTTTTCCCAGTTTTTGTGCATTTTGATACAGCCTTACATTTTGAAACCAGCTCTCAAAATTCTGTATGTGTACTGAAAATAACTTTAATTGGAAGTGCAGTCTTCAGAGAATTGGTATTTAGCACATTTCAGTAATCTGCAGCGAAGTTTACTAAGTGTGTTTCATGATGCATTTTAGCTGAGAATGAACGGACATAATAAATTCCATATTTTAAGAGTGCGCATAAAAACCAGGGAATCACTAAACAATATTCCCAACCCAAACTTTACATATCCGTCTTTGACATGCTCCTGTCTCTGAATCGTATTTTAAAAGTTCTTAAAGCCGACAGTCTTTACATTGGCTAAGTCAGACATGTAATTTTGTTTGCTCAAGTCAAGTCAAAGAGAGTTGAGTACTTTGGAGTCACTGAGCACCATTTAATGAGATGTCTGGTTTGCTATGATTTTATATAATACAGTTATGACTAAGAAGACTCATCTATTCATCTATTTTTCAAGATAGATAAACCTTCATTGAATTTACAATGTCAAACTTCCTCACATAAAAAAAATCGCTATAATTTCAAGATTGTATCCAAAAAAATGTAGCAAATTCTGAAGGAATACTAATGATATGCATTGAAAGCATCTTTCCACCACCCTGATTTTCATCATCCTTAATGAACGCAAAAATGTAGCTGAGAAATCCTTGGTGATGTGTAAGAAGTAGTTTATGGAAAACATTTTAAGATCTTTAACTACAGAATACGTATCAGTGTTTTTCTGTATCCAACCTTGAAAAAATTACGTCTCTGGTAATGCCAGAAGGTTTCTAGAAGATAGAGAAAAGTGATAAAAAGTACTTAGAAAGTACTTTTATGCCATTTTCATGTTTAAATGATGATTAACCGGGGCTCTTTTATATGCAGTATCTAATCTGAGAAATTAGTAAAACTCATATTCATTCAAATTACGTTGGGAAAAGTGCAGTCTCCAAGAAGTAGCATTTGCTAGTTGCATGTGATGAAACAGTCCTCCAGTTTAAATTTTTGTCATATAATTTTTACATTTTCAGATGTTCTTAATGGTATTTCATTGCTGTATTGAAAATAATCAGGCAGGCATTAATTACTGCCTTTAAACTGTGTTTTAACGAACAGGTATGGAAAACACTTAAATGGTTCTCTGCTTTGAGAAAAAACTTATTTTTAACACATGGTGGGATTTGGTTGCCTAAACCTAGAGATGAGTTGGTACTTTTGTTTCTCTAGAGTGTCTATGACATGACAGGACCTACAATACACCCGCACATTTCGGAGCAGTAGCTGCCAGCCAGACAAAATATTTTAGAGCACTGAATACATTAGATTTTCTCTTTATAGACAGCTAAATCCACCCATGTTTTTAATTTTTCCTTTGGAAGTCAGTTAAAAATATTTCTGGCAATGCACAAAGCTCTTCTTGACCTACCAACACTAAAAAATTTGGAAGATGACACTTGTCTCCAAAAAAAGATTTGTAGCACAATGTCCTGAAACCCCTTGCAACCAGGGTTATTCTCTTTTAACAGTCTGCTGAGCCTAGATGAATTTTTCCTGAGACTCTAAGTAAAGCTTCTGACTAGAAAATGACTGGGCTTGCTAGAGGGAAAGGCTTGATATCTTATTTTAAAATTTTGCTTGAACACACTCTCCACTTACCTTTTGCAATAAATATATTAATGCCAACATATAGCAAATATTTTCAGGAGAACCTTTCAGAGATTTGCTGTCCTGTATTTTGTATAATATTTATCTTGGTTTATAAATGCAATAATAACCACCTCCATTAACATATTTTTAACAGGTGAAGTCTCAAGTATAAACTCACACGCCGTGTTTTTATCTCAGAACTGCAAATCTTGGCAGTCAGATGAATTTAGACTTTATGCAGTAGTGTCTGTTTAAAAATGCATACCACTTCGGGTCTAAAACAAGAGTTACACTTAGATTGCTCAGTGGCTTTGTTCTGCAAAGACTTGACTGACTGACACAAACTTCCCTCACACACCAATGCTCTGCTCCTCAGGCAAGTGCTCATCCCAACTGCACAGAAGAATACCCTTTCCACCTATCTTCTGCACTCCAGAACACGAGTGTCAGGTAACAACCACATTTCAAATCCCCATTTTTTTGTCTCAATAACAATTTTTAACTACTTCCTATTCAACCAGTTCCAGGCTAAAATTATCAGATCAAATAAAATTTTCTGTTAGCATAAATAATTCAGCTAAACATTTAACATTGATTTCTCACCTGCTGTAGAACTGCCATAGCGAAGAACTGCAGTGCATTTAAACACTAAATTCAATCTATATCCATGCACTTCGATGATATCCACTCTATTATCCATACATTTAGAAAAATCTAACTGATCTCTTTATTCTTTAAAATGCTGTCACCCCCCCTCCCCCAACTGAATACCGCAGATCTACTACAAAAGTACAGTCTTCTATAAAAAGAGCCTGTATGTATCAGAAAGAATTGGAGCTTGAAGTACAAGAGTGAATGGTAGTTCAACCAAGAGACTAGCATTTCTGTGCTTCGTTAAACAGTTGGGACTTAAAAGGAAATAATTACATACATTGTAATCTCAGAAATCACTGAGATTGTACTGTTTGTCTTGGAAAAAGTATAATATATAAAATCTTTCCATTTCAAACACATGAGAAGTAGATGTAAAATTATTTAAAGGTATGGTTCTCCAACCGAAGACCAAAGACCTTTATTTCTGTCCTCCGCCAGGAACGCACTTGTGTATCTACTGATGTTTAAACGACACCTGCAACTGCATTATAGCCTAATCATAAGTCTGCTACAGATGAAGGATGAAGTAGCCATTCACTCCTCTAATGCTCAAAACCATTAAGATGGAATAAAAGCAGAAGAGATATATAGTGGAACACTCAAAACACATGGTTAAAAGCAGTATTTGACAGTGCAAAGAAGATGCAAAGCCTTACAATCAACATAACATGTTACAGGCATCGAGAGTATAAATTAGAGCTCGGAAACAATATGATGGCCGAATTTCATCTAGGTAATCTAGCTGCAGCACTCTGAATTAATTGCAACCTATTCAGGCTAACATCGTTCTATTTAATAGCAAGAGATTGTGGCTATAGCAGGAGTATAGATCAGCATCATACCGCTAACAACTGCAAGATTCTTGGGACTGATTCCTGCAAACTGATGGGCACCAATCTTAGTGAGATTATTCAGGGGGGTAACACCGTTTACCTGTTTGCAAGCTCAGATCCACAGGCTGTAAGAATAGTCTGTGTCTAAAAAGAAACGTAATAACAACATATTTTAAAATACTCTAGGCTGCAGGTCTAATTATTATTTCAAAAGGTTACAAAAAAGAAATATATTTTGCCTTGTACAGCAAGTAGTGTGCAGTTCATCTTCTCGTAGCTACAGACAAACACATTCAGCATATCTGGTTGCCACTGTCGATCAAATCAGCACAAAAAAGTCTCTTTATAAGTAAAAGAAAATACCATACAAAGGAAAGAAATCATTACAAGTAAAAGGCCCACCAATTAATTTCTTTCCATCAATAAAACCTCGCTTATCTGAGTGCAGCACAGGGAAATGGCTGAGAGTCATGGAAGCTTGAGCTTCAGCTGCTTGGAGACTGAGCTAAAAAAATTATATATATATATATAAATATTCAACAAGAAGCAAAGGTTGCATACTTTTCATATGCATTTATTTTCACCTGTGTGTTGATAAGACTTCAGACTACATCACAGTGTACAACTCCAGAGCAGCATGACAGAAAGCCTTCTGTTTGTACTACCTTAGCACAGACTAATAGGGAGGTAGGAAAACACTGTGCATTGAAACATTTCTTGTTCTGCTCTTACATCTTTAATTTCAAGGATTTAGAATTACGCAGGAATTAAAAAAAGCCATCATGACCAAAGACTTGGCCCTTCCCCCAAGCCTGGATTACTTGAAATATGCAAGCGAGGAAATTGTGTTTGCTTTGCTGTGGAAAGCTGATTAATTTGTTAAGAATCCAGGCCCTAAAACTCAACCTCACAAAGAAACTGTATGGATAAAAAGAAGCGTACTTACACAGTTTATTAAATACTTTAATTGTAATGCTATGCTGAGCAACTAATCATATTAGGCATTTTAAAATAAAGATACTGTATCTAGATGACAATTTTAAATTATGACTCTCTTAAGGTGAGAGTTACATCAAGGACTTAACTAAACTTTGAATGAAAATTCCAAGGATTTTCTTTAGCCTAGATTACACTGTGTGTAAGCTTCACAGAAAACCTTTTGGTTTTGTTTTAACAACTTCTGTCTTCTAGCCTGTAACACATTTCATTAGATGCTTTCTTTTAACAAAACATCAATATCCCATAACAAACATGAAAGAGTTGTTCAATGCCGAACTCTTGTCCAACATTATATTTCACTGAATCACACATGGATTTATTGCTGGATCCTAGTGTTAGTTACAGACACAAAAAAAGTATGCAGAATTAGACTAACAAAACCATATTCAGGATCAACATTAAAAAATGGATTTAAGTTCTAAAGGTAGTTTGACAATGACATTTTCTACCTTCAAAAAAACTTCCTGGGGTAGCACAAGTAGATGATATTTTTGAAAGAAAAGCAGAAGAAATTTCTTCCACAGATGAGGAGTTAAAGATGGTGTTCCCTTCCTCTTACTGGCTACAATGGCCCACTTCACCTACATCTAATATGCTCTGTGAGCAGACACAAATCAAGCCTGTTCAGCTCCTCAGCACTAGGATAACACATATAATGGCAAGTGTAGCATCAGGCAAATACAATCTAAATGCCAGGAAATAGTAGAAAGAAAACACATCATTTGTCATATGTCACTTTCCATAAAAGTTTTTAACAGGCTGGTACATAAAGCATGTATTTATATATAGTCATATTTAGACTATTTTACATGAGGCACTTGCAGACAAGAAAACCTAAGCCAACAGCTATGCCTAAAATGTTTAGGCACTCTGTAGGAGAAAAAGACTATTCACAGAACAAATACAGCCTCATATTTCATCTCATCTTTGAAACTGCAGTTATCTCCCAAGACAAAAGCTTCTTCAGTAGAACAGTACTACTGTGGTGGTTTGCTTTATGTATATGAATTTGGGTTAGGGACTGTAGAGTCTCTACTTTAAAAGCTAGAGGCAATACTGGGAAACAGAAAAAAATTAACACCACTCAGAACCTATTTCTTCCCTTTATAGAGTAGGAAACTCATAGCAACACTCCCAGAAACTCTCAGGGAAGCCCTTTCGTTCCTCCAACGCTGCAAGAGTAGGGGGAAAAAACAGACTGGATGGGACAGAGAATTCAGTCCTGCACTACGTCTAAACCAAAGCAATGAATACAGCAATAAAATGAGAGCTACTAACATGGCAAATACCAGTTTGGTTTCAAAATTCTCAGGCACAATGAAATAAAAGATAGAAGAGGCAAATAGGAATAGGCAGACAAAAAATAATTATAGAAACAGAGAAGAGGTGGAATAGCTAACAGCAGGAGCAGGGCAAAACAGAGGATGTCATAGCCCAAAAGGAAGATGAGGTGGCACGGTAATCTTTCTGCTCAGCATCGAAATAGCAAAGGGATTCTCGGGATAAGGACCACTGGCCATTCAGTGCACACCAATAGTCACCACGATGCAATATCCTGTATTCTGCATTGGGGTTCCTACCCTGTATTTTTGAAAGTGTTCTTCCTTCTTCTCTCATTGTAAAAGTTGCAAGAACAAAGGTTGTCAATCCTCTATAAATAGAAAATGAAGGCATCTTTTCTGTTAACTTCATTCTATTCCGATTAGTCTCACAAATTGACCTGGCTCCCCTGCTTTTCTTCCTAACAGTATTAATAAAGAGAAACCTAGGAAACTTTCCTGAGCTGAGTTAATGCCTGGGGAATTAGTATATTTAATATGAACAGTTCAGTGAGTTTAGCAAGTCCCTAGATAACCGCCTTCAGCAATGCTTCTAACTCTTCTCTCCCGAGTCTCTAACATTAAGAGCATAATTCTGTATTTTGATTTCTAAAACAGTACGTTCCTTTATTCCCACAGTTTCCAGACACACATACACAATCACTACATTCTACTGAAAGAGATCCCAAAATTATAATGCTGGGTTTGTCTTTTTAAAAAAATCCAGTCAGCTATTAAAAATATATTAAAATAAAATAGAGAGAAGAAAAAGGTTACATCTCCAAACTTTGAGAACTGTATTTTTAATATATCAGAGTACTTTATTCACTTTACAAACACCTGCAATATCCTTTGTTGTATGTTGCACTTACACATACTAAACCTCATAATTTAGCATTATTATAAGTTATTGCTGATTATAACCATTGCTAAATCAATGTAGAACATTACATTGTTTTGACAAAAGCAGATGTCTTTCTTTGCATGAACATCCCAATACCTCTGATGTATTTATTTTTGAAAACACGTTTGAGAACACTTTTCTGAAAAACTGTAGGCTATTTTAATCCATATTGTCTTGTAGAGTATCTTCTTATTTGGCTGACAAATTTTCTCTAAGTGAAACACAGAAAAATACCACTATATTACATTTAGGATTGCACCTTAGAAATAGCTGGGTTTAGTCAGATTATCGTGGTGCTAGAATTATATAAAACTTGGAATTTTTAAACTGTCTTTATTTATTTGGAGATGTGTTCCCAGATTCTGTTTCATGACCAAGGTTTTAGCAGGCACTCTAAAAGCTGCACACGTATTATATCTAGTTTATATGTCAATAATCTATATTGCTACTGATAAGTACTTACTGCAAACTGCAAAGTTAAATGCAAGTATCCAATTTTTCTTGGTTGTAATTGCAAATTCTGTGGGTTTTATACACCTCTTGAAAATGCTCCACTTACCTCCCAAATAAATTATGGGAGAGAAGAATAATCTCATCAGGACAGACCAAAGACACCTCTAATTTAATACCTTGTCACCAGTACTAACAGATCTTTTCAAGGTCATTAAAACCATTTCATGAAAGATTCTGGAAAAAATAAAGTTCTCATAACAAAATTTCTTTCTTCTCCTACCTTTTTTTTTTTTGTGAATGAGGGATTTTTACAGCCTTCCATTTTCACATTTCATCTCCTATAATTGCAGATCTAAAGAAAGAGATGCTCTGATTTTTCTTTAATCATGCTCTTGGCCTCAATGGTATTCTGTCATACTGAATTATCCATGACTTCAAACTCCTTCTCTTGGTTTTACATGTCATGTTCTTCAGTTTCAATGACTGTTCATTTATTATTGGATCCGAACAATTTTAAAACAGCCCTAATTGCTATAACTTGGGTGGGGGAGAGTAGGAGCCCTCATTATTTATGGGGAAGGGAAGAGACTCTATCAACCCCTCTGCCTTTAATAAAAATCACACAAAAGGCTTTTCACATCTAAAATTACTTTCATACTTTTCTCACCTTGCACACATTTTTAATGGCCTCAAAAACTGTTAGTAAAAGCCTGTTAGAGAAACCATGACTAAAACTGTAATTACTGTATATCTACATAAATGAGCAATGGTATCAAACAGTACACACAAGAAAGTTGGTACTGGAGTTTTTACAGTAGTTCCTGAAGAATTTGCAGAATTTTAAAATCTAGTGTACTTCCGTTCATCTTAAACAGAGAATTACCACGTTTTCAATAAAAATGTATCAGCTTTTTGCATTTCCTTTGCTTCTTTGTTCTCAGAAAGAAATTAATGAAATTATAAAAATGTTTTCAACATCATAAACCTTCACAATGATATCTAGATCTTTTCCACCCATGGCTAGTTTATGCATGTGTATATACACACCATGTTGTCTGAGGATAAGATACTGACTTCAGGATAAGCAACTTGCTCTGGATGGATTTTATCACATAAATTTTCTTTACTTAGACCTAAAATCTGCATTTCAATAGATTAGCATAAATTAAAAGAGGAAAAAAAAAATCTAAAAGATACATGAAGCAAAATCAATTATTCAAAATTAACCATTCAACCGACTACAATGTGTTCAGATAAGCCCTATTTACAGCTCATTAAGACCTGAACCAACTTCAAAATTCGTTTTGTGTTTTCCATTTTTGCATAAAGCATTAATAAAACCTGATCACGATCATGATGAGAAATGAACTGTCCAAAGTGGTTTTTAGGTGATTTTTCTAACAGAGAACATCACCTCACTCATATGAAAATTCTCCAGTGGAACAGAGTTGGACTTCCCATACAAATCTGTGGGCAAGACAAATGTACTAAAATTTCTTGCAACATTGCTCAGCAAGCTTTTCATCTATCACGGCTGATGGAAATTTGGAAGTTTTGCTTCTATTCTCTGCTCTCTCATCAAGATCCAAATTCTCATGAGAACAGAAATTAATGCTTCCAGGAAGCTCTAACGAACAACCAGTATAAAACAAAAACATGGTTTACTTTTAATTAGTCAATCCTTAGGAAGCAAACCCAACAATTTACATAGGAAGAAATTATAGTAGAACTCAGTAAAAAGGGTTGTTAAATTTTATCTCTGTATACACTAACTACAAATTGTTATCTTTTAGCCTTTGTACAATTTTTTCTGATAGTAGAGGCTGCAAGAAGAAAGTTACTTCATCACACTGTTAAAAAAATAAATAAATTACAAAGTTCACATTTCTGGGAAGTATGATGTACCACTTGACCGTGCTAGGTGCTGTACATGTACATTAACTGACATAAGCAAAGAAATCAACAAAAGGACACAGCTGGTCAATCACACAAAGAGAAACATAGGATGAGGAAAGAATAAAAGATGATTTTGTTGTCACCTACCATCCTTACACCCCTTCAATATTCACCTATCACGCTTCTCATTCTTAGATATCTGCACCCTTCTTTCTACCTGTAATCTTGATATCAGACAGCATTTGAACACATTGCTCACAGTTCACCATCTGAACCAGAATGGTTTTTACCAGTAACTGAGCGTCTTCATTATTTTTAGAATACTGAGATACATCATACTCCAGGCAGACAGCCCTGTGTAGTAAGTACATTCGGTCTCTGGCTCAGTAGAAAATAAACCACTGTCTGTTTTAAAGTTACATCATTCTCCATTGTAAGCAGTAAAAAAATAATTATTATGCTGTTAACCATAAAGCTCTGAACTTAACTTACTTTCCTTCTACACTGCAAAATAGCCACCTAGGTTCTTCCAGCTTTTCATCAATACTTTGTACCAAGCCAGTGCCCTACAGAACTTCATTACATCAGCCAAATTTGTAATATCATAAAAATGATACCAAGCTAATTTGACAAGGTCTGTTTTCCATAAACCCATGCTGATTAGCAACAATTATATTACCCTTGTTTAATTCTTTATTAATTGAGTCCTTTAGAAACGATTCCATTATTTTGCCTGAGATCAATGTCAGGCTGACAGACTTATAATTATCTGGGTCGTTCCATTTAGCCTTTTATTGGCACAACATTAGATTTCTTACCGTCGTCTGGAACTTCCCCAATATTCTATGACTTACTAAAAATCAACAGTAGTGACTCAGAGAATGACTTAAGCAGATTTTTTTAAAACTCTCAGAGACCTGTAATTCAAACCTGTTGATTGCAAAATGCCCAGCATTATTTATCCATTATCAATCATCCTTAGTTACTGTTGTAATGAAATTTTGTCATGCTCGAGCAGGTCCATGTCCTTCTTATGTTGGGGATAACAATAGGTGGTTCCAAACGTCTGAACAACTGAGAAATTGATAGGTTTTCCTAACCAGTGTTGCAATTTGTCAGCTATGTTTGTGGAAGTTTATGAAGGTTCATGTCCGTTTGGACTGAAGTGAGAAGAATTTTGTGTGTCTCAGGAGGTCAGCTACTGTCACGTATTTCTTTCTAAGACCCATCTGATGCACACTATATTGGTATCAGAAAAGATGGAGAGCTCTTCACCTTTGTTACAGCTCACCTTTTTGAGCAAAACACATCTTTGACCCATCATTAGGAAAAACTTTGTGATGTGGTGTTATTCTTTGTTTATGGATAATAATAATAATAGTACTTTGTATATATGTAATTGGTTTGATATAAACTTTCTCAAGTGCTTCATAAGACAGATAAACACCAAAAACCTGGGAAGACTGCTCTGGGTTGTACCACATCACTATATTCTGTCTCTGGCAGAGACCCAGGACAATTTCTGAAGTCCAACCTGTAATCCTTTGCAACTCAGTTGCTTCCTAAAGCCAGGCATGGTTCATACCAATTTTTAAACCTTGGCACATTTCTCTTATAGTAATTTTTCTAATCTGCCCTACATAATTTTTAGCATCTACAACATTCTGTAGCAAGAAGTTCATGGTTTAACTACACCTTGTTTGGTGAACTACGTCCCTTTTCTGGGGTCTTAAACTGGTCTAATGCTAATGCCATTAGCTGATGACTGGTTCCTCTGTTAGAATAACGAGTAACTGCTTCCTGTTCAACCTCTCCACGTCATTCATTTTTTTAAAAACAATTACTCCCTGATTACAGTTGGAGTGACTACTGCACAGATATACAGGACTTACGTATCCGAAGGCCTTGTTCCATAACCTGTAATTACATATAGTCATATAAATTTTTATCCAGGAGAACTGTTAAGGTTGGATTTTCATTATTTTAATTTGAGTAGTTCTGATTCTACCTCTGCTGATTAAGGTAGGGTTTACATGGATAAAAGTAGTAAGTTTAAAGTGCACAAGGCACATATGTGGCTTTTATGTTTGTACAGACCTGCTCAATAGCAGGGAATAAGCACCTATATATATTCTACAGTTGAAAAGTCAAAAAATAAGAACTTTCATGATAAATAATAATTTTTAGGTAACATAAATTTTATGTGAAAATAGCAGAATTTAAGGTATGTACAGAATGTATTGAGCTCAGAACAGAAACATCTGAAATACATCTGTATAGCCCAGAGGCCAAATAGACTGTTTCACAGCCCGCTCATTTACAGGGGATAAACAAGCGCATTTATGCAATATCTGTAATGAAAATCTTGCCTGCATATCAATTAGCGTTTTTTTCCTCTTGGTGTATGTAGGATCTGCCATCCAGAATTAGGGTGAATATTTTTGTTGTTTTAAAGATCAATTTCTCAAATAAACTATAAAGTAAGCCTAGTATTCTGCAAAGAAAAGCACTATTGAAAAGCAAAGCGCACCCTTAGCTAGCACTCAACAAAGCAATGTAAGAAAAAGAATTTTTGCAGCACCTTGAAAGCTAACTCTCTATGTTAATAATAAACTCCCGAATTTCCCACCAGTACTGTTTTTATAATACAGTTTTCCTGCCTTAGGTTTTATCTAAATTTATGCTGGCTATATTCTAAATTTAAAATTGTTTGGCAACATCATCATGGGATATGTGGTAATTTACAGTGGTCATAGCTTTTCTCTGAAGCATGCAATTGGTTTATCTTTGGTTATCTGTGGTCTAATGAGATAGCACTGGTTTTTCTAAGCATGTGCCTTGTTATCCTCATACAACATGGACTTCTGTGGTATCAAAATGCTTATCCATCACTTTTGAATACCTGGAGAAAGCCTGAAGTGGCTACACTGATAACAAGAGAGAAGAGTAGTGTCTGTACACTAATGTTCAAATCATTTTTTTCTACTGGACATCAGAACTCATTTATTATCAAAATAGAATAATTCACATGTAGGTGTTATTCTTTTTGTTTCCAGGGCAAATATGAAACTCAGAGCCTAAAGCTACCTGTGACACTGCATCACAAAGACTTCCTCAAACCAATAAGAGTGTACTTTCATTGAGTTAATGCAGGCTGTGTTTGGAGCTGGTTCTGTAATCTTTCTCCTGGTTTTGTTATCAATGGGATTGGTCCTCTAATACAACTATGTCTATGGCTGAAGTTTCCTGCACTGCCTTAACATGTGGTGTGCGTTAACCGTTTTCTACAGGTAACTTAAGTGCTTTGTATGGAAAAGCAAGAATGCTAGTTATTGCTTTCATGGTATTTTGGTAATAGTATTTCTACAACACTACAATTTAGCATGATTGAAGACATACTAAAATCCTATGTGGCTCTATCACAGTTCTTGATAGAGCTGTAGAAAATGATGAAAAAGATCAAAGTAACAAGGAAAACAAGTAAAGAAAGGTGTAAAAGGCATTTGCTTTTTAAAAATGTCATGAGATGGCAGCTATCTGGCAATATCAAATATTAAAGGTGCAACATTTCACGAGAAGATGCAGTGTTTCAACTGATGCAATTGGTGAGAAGTATGCAAACTTAGCAGGAACAGCTAATGTGATGAACCGTATTCAGTAGTGCTTCTTAATAAGCCATGATTTTGCTTAACAGACATTCACGTAATAGCATCTGAAACTTGTGGAGAAACTGCCTTCATGTGTTGAACTCTGCATACATCACAAAATTTATTTTGTAAAGGTATTAAAGAAAAATTAAGCTATTTCTTTTCCAATCAACATGTATTGTTCTAGTCTTAAAGAAGCAGTCTTTGAAAGATGTGGGATGGATACCCTTAAGGTATTTCTCTGTTGATGGGGAAGGTAGTATAGGAAAGCATTTAAGGTATTCAGTAGGAGCAGTATACTAGGAGGTCTTGTGGATTTATCCATCTTAATTTGTGTTGTACAACTGATGCGTTTTCTGGCACTGTAACTTTTTTGTGGCATTTGTATCCTGCTTACAAATACCAATCATTCACTTGACTGCACTGTCGAAACAGAAGACTTAGGAGTGGACTGAAAATGTCAGCATCCCTTTGAATGCAAATTATTGTTTTCAAAGGATTCATACAATTAAAATCTATGAAGTACAAATTGATTTAAGCTAATACTGTTGTCATGGCATTAAACAATTCCATTCACCACAGGTTTGGAATATTTTGGCAATGTTGATTAGTGTGATCGAGCGTTTTAGCGTGGATCAGGGGTGCAGTTTTGAAGTTAATCTCTGGGTCATCTCCACTTGCCACATGTTCATTCACGTTACAGAGCAGTTTTCCAAGTGACGTCCCTCTGGGTGCATCCTAGTCAGCTCTGATGGACCATGCAGCCTTTAGTGGTGGGGGAGGAGTACTTTTAACCCAAAGGAAGGCCTCCTGAAATCCACTCCCATTGCACCACATGATTTACTAATGGAGGGGGAGGCAAAGTTTAATTAATGTTCCTTTTGAATTTATTTAATCTTTTTGTCTGCCCAAACTATTACCTTGTCCCACTTCACCACCTTCCAGTCTCACACGTGCACTTAGCTATTCACAAGCTTTTTACTTTTTTCATTAAAGAAATTAAAAGCAACTATCCCATCATCTTAAAAAAAAAAAACTTAAAAAAAGATAAAAACAATCTCTTTTCCATCAAACTTCAATTTCCCCTTCTATTTCGTTTCCATGAACCGCTTCACATATGACTAACTGATCTGTAGATTTTTTCACCTGTAACACATTTCTTGCACCATTTACATCAGTTGGTCCTTCTCTATACTGCGTTATCGAAATTTTTAATGATCTGCTTTTAGCAATTTGTTTATCTGATTTGTCCTCCTCATCTATCTTGCTTGGTTAGTCACATTTAAAGCTGTTAACTGATCCTTTGCTAAACTCCTGTCTTCCCTGGGCTTTTAGGATACCAAGATTGTTCTCTTTATCCTACCATATCGGTGAATTACTCACTTAAGCAAATCCACAATAGAACTGGAAAAAGGGCAAAGGAAAGCAGCATCCAACTAACCTTTTGTGCTATGGGTAGAGAGAGATTCTTGACATGAACTGTAATCCAGGACAATATTTTAAGATATGGGATTTGAGGTGTGTTGTAGGGCTGGTCTCTGGTGGAAGGAGGTTTACTGCATGTTATTATAAGAGGAGCTGGTCTTTTAGAAGGGAGAACATGGCCAAGGGCACAAGTGAAAAGAACAGATGCAAAGGGAGAAAAAACATTAATTTAGCACAAAATCAAGATACTAGAAAACTACATTAATCAATACATCAAAAAAGATGAAAAGAAGGAATGCTTTGCCTTTGTGCAAATGTTAAGTGCCTGCAATAAATAAAGAGTAATGAAATCTCTCATTTAGAATAAATTTGAACAGGTTGCAAATAATGTAGCCAAATGGGAAAATTCAAATGATTGAAAGGCTGAAAACATATTTAAAAAGCACTGAGAGGGAAGAAGAGGAGAAGTGGTGGCTCAAATATGAGGAATTTTTCTGTGTTCATAATAATTTATGAAGTAATTTTCTTGAGTAACTCACAGCTCTACTTTCTAATATATAATTTGTAAAATGGGGATCTAATTCACTATGTGCAGTAGGCCACCAGCAGAGAGCAACATGGTCAGCTCCTTAAAAGCCTCCTGGAAAGTGTAGGAATTAAAAATCACTATTGTGGAAGACTTCAATTTGTATGATGTTACTGGAGTCACACTGCCTTCTAACAGTACTGTTTAAATTTCTTTAAAATATATATATATAAATAATGTACATAAATGTAGAAGATTAATTTCCTTTTACAAAATCTGATTTTGAGAAAATTCTATATTAGGCCTCATCTTCACAGATGAAGACAAAATTACTGATGATTTAAGTACCAAAGGGAGTAAATAACCAAAGTACAAAAAAGGATGAGTTCACTAAATTCTGAGCTGCAAGAGTGATTTTAGAAAATCTGTGTGTGTGTGTGTGTGTGTGTGTGTGTATATGCATATATATGTATGTGTGCGCAGTGCGCTGCAGAGGCCAGATTTTGAGAATAATTGTGACATTTCAGATTAAAAAGAGAACTCACTGAGGGCAAGGGAGAGTGGTTAAAATAAAATCAACAAAAACAGCGAAGGGGAAGTTGATGTTAATAATTATGAATCAGAATCTAGAAACTGTAAAAAGCTACTGCAGAATATGTGTGTGTATGTGTATATATATACACACACATATGTATGTAGCCTGGGCTGCATCAAGAGAAGTGTGGCTGGCAGCTCAAGGACCCTCATCATAAAAAAAAATTGGACTGCTCAAGGAGGGCTGGAGCACCTCCCTTATGAGGATGGGCTGAGCGAGTTGGGGGTGTTCAACCTAGAGAAGAGAAGGCTCTGGGGAGACCCTTGTAGCAGCCTTCCAGTACTGAAAGGGGGCCTATAGGAAACATGGGGAGGGACTCTTGATCAGGGAGTGTAGGGATAGGACAAGGGGTAATGGTTTTAAACTGAAAGAGGGTAGATTTAGATTAGATGTAAGGAAGCAATTCTTTCCTGTGAGGGTGATGAGGCACTGGCACAGGTTGCCCAGAGGAGCTGTGGCTGCCCCCTCCCTGGCAGTGTTCAAGGCCAGGTTGGACGGGGCTTTGAGCAACCTGGGCTAGTGGAAGGTGTCCCTGACCATGGCAGGGGGGTGAGAACTAGATGATCTTTAAGATCACTGCCAACCCAAACCGTTCTGTGATATTAATAAAATCTGGATTTCAGGTAAATGCCAAGCTGAGACTGCTCAATCAAAGTCAGAAATCAGTATGAAAATGGGTTAATGTGCATTTGAGCATTCACAGAATTGCACTATATCATACATTGTATATCATACGCTCTGCTTTAAATAAAACTGATGTAACATTCCAGCTCCTTTTAAACGTAAATTTAGAAAAGTCAAAGTAAAAAAATAATTCACTTTAAAATACAAGTGGTAGGCAAAATGTTACCTGCTCATACTAAAAAAAGAAAATTATTCTTCTGATTTTTAAGTATACTTCATTTTTTAATGATTTATTTTAGAAAATTATTTTTAATCAAGCTTTTTCTTCCAAATCAGTAGTGAACTTCACCTTTAGCAAGTTCTGCTACTTAAACCTCTCCTCGTTCATTGCCCACATGCAAAAATTCTACAGGATTTAGCTAATACACTTCCAAGCACCTGCGACATCGTCTGACTGAATACAGTTCAGCGTGGAAATGAAGAGTGCCAGTCACTAGGGAAGATGACAAACCTCATAAGAAACCCATTTCTAGCTTTTCCCTTTACTGTTACAAGCTTGACAGTCTGCAAATATTGAGTTGTTTCTTTGTATCACGCATGTTACTTTTTATGCCATTCTTATATTTGGTAAAGTTTCTATTACAATCACATTTGACTTTCACAGTTACTGAAAACTTTTACATTTCCCCAGGTTAATGCTGTCTGATTAGAAAGTTTCTACATGACAGTTTTCATCCAAAACCAAAACAAGTTTCTTACCCTTCCCATCTCTGAGCCTTCCTCTGCAGTTAATGAAAAAATTAGACAGTGCCAGTAGTCTGAATTTATCCTTTTTTAATGCAGTTGGCTAAAATGGGAGGGCTGCAGTGTCCACTGCAAGTGCGTAAAATGGAGTAGAAATCATCTTCGTAGATAGCTGAAGTTAATTGAGATGAATCTAACTCACTGCACAGCCATACATTTTTAACACTACATTTTTTCCTTCAGACAGGTTTGTGAGTTAATTTTGGCTAATTTTATTTATTACTGAGAAGCAACCAGAAGTTGAATTTCTAAATGTAAAGGAAAATCTAATTCACAGATTTATAGATCATCATCATCATCATCATCTCAGTTCCACTTCTAAACTTAAGTTATTTTGGATTTATTCAGAATGGCACAAAATAACAAAGTTAGTAAGTATAAACACCCTACTACAAAATGCAGCTCCATAGCTTCTGCAAGACATAAAAGAGTTTGATTTGACTCAATACATGCTGTGTTGCTCCTCTTTTCCTAAGTAATGTGGTGAATAACGCTCCAATTCCTTTTTCAATTGGACTAGTGATAGTCCAGTACTTTGGTAGCCAATCCCGACAATTTGGAAACTCTTGGCTAGACACCAAAACGGCAACTCCAACTGAAACTAACAAAATACAAAAGGGGACAAAACCAGAACTGGCATAACATTGCAAGAAGAAAATACTATCTGGAATTAGATTTTGTAAAATCCAAAGTTTAAAAGCTTTTAGCATTAGCTTTCTTTTATTACCTATTGCACCTCAGATATCCATACAGATATCCATCATTACATAAATTCTCTACAGTGGAACTTTTTCCTTCACAACTCTCCAGTACAAATCTTTCAGCTCAGTGACACTCCTGGCCACATTTTATATCTTTGATTTTTTTCATCCTCTTTGACAGCCATACCCTTTAAGGTAGCCTGAATGCTTCCAGCTTCTTTGAGAAACTGAGTTTTCAAAGCACTGGCCTCAGAGGTGCTAACATTTCCTTACATTTCCTAACCCTAGAGAGCTATTAACAGTTTTCTCACAGTATATGCTTTTTGTTCTTGTGCTGGCTGGCAGAAGGTCTGAAAAAACCCAACAGCTCAGTCTCGCCAAAGTCTGGGATGTAAGTTGTCAATCAGGGCGAAGAAAGGAAGAAGCTCAGCAGGGAGTGCTCTTCACAAAGTCCTTCAGTTCCTATCGACTTCCCAAGAGGAGCTGGTGCACATCCAATTGCCACCTTCCAACCTTCCCTCAGAGACAGCGGCAAGATAGGACAGGGACAAGGCCACACTCAAGGTCTTCATTATCCTCAGTAAGGCAGGATTTGGCCTCAAGTGAGGATGTGCTGCGTAGCCCCTTCAGACTTCCTTTTATTTTTTTTTTTTTTTTAAGTGAAGGGCAAAATAAGGCATCTTCTTGAAATTGTTTGAAGTGGATTGACATTTTTCAGTTGAAGACTGTTGTTAGTTTCACAGCAGGCCTAATTTTTAAATTTAATGTTCTAGCGCATATAAAAAGGAAAGCATCCTAGGGGGATAATAACTTTTAGCAATCAATTGATTGCATATAGCTGCTGGTTTTGCAGGTACAATCTCTTTAAGGAGGTTGTAAAACAGGAAAATTGTAGCCTTCAGATGTACGGATTATCTGAGTTTGCAAGAAAACACTAACGTAAGGACTATCTGCTGGTATGTTTTAGAATTTTCTTCTTTCATCATAAATATGTCAGAGTAAATAAAGCAGTAAATGGTCATCAGGTCAGAATGCATCACCTATTTAAACTATCACTCTCAGGGTTTTGTTGTGGTTTGGGTTTGTTTTTTTTTTTGTCTCTGTAGCCACTTCTGAAGAAAACTTGTTTGTAATTTTACTCAGAGAAAAAAGTAAGATTAACCTAGACTATTTTAACTACATAGCTCTACTCAAGTCAACTGAAAGAGATTAATATCATATTAATACTGCAGCAGTGAACACATTCCTGCACCAACACTTTTTCAGTTTTCATTAAGTCCCTTACTTTTGCCATCTTTTTTGCTAAACACGTATATTTATGTTATACACACAGAGTAGTACACAGAGGACAAGATATTATTAATATTTAATAGCAGTGTATATTAAAACCCTGTATCCCATTTTTCATACAAAATGCAGCCTCTCAGGTGGAAAAGAGTTCCCTGAAAGCCATCTTCAGGTTTGTTTTTGCATTAAATTAATACGATTTAAATAGTAAAGAGAAATTAAATGGATCAAAGACACTACTATTAACTTATGTTACCATGTAGTTATTAAATATTACCTTGTTATATACAATGTATGAATTAGAAGAAAAAAAAAAAAAGCTGTTTTCTAAATGCAGGTGTATTACATTCACAAAATGTTAGCACTGGTGAAAAATCAAGTTTCCATACATGCTAAGACGATTCAGTCAGAAAATCTTCATGACTTTTGCATAAACTTTGGGTTTAGTACTCTTTTCAGGTTCCAATTAGAATCAGTAAGCACTAGTCAAAACCAAGGAATACAGAAATATAGAAGTCACCAGTGACAGATCTAAAATGAAGCCTGCCTCCTGTGTCTTGCATCAGAAAAACAGGGAAACATGGGTACCTGCTGTACGCCACAGAACTTGTGAGAGATGATGCTTTAGCAATACCGCTACTCTCCGCTCTGAAAAGTGGCTTTGAAGATAAATTTGTATTTGTAAACTAGTTATTGTGAAGGATATTAGCCTGAAAGCAAGACTTAATTTTAAATTTGCATTTATACACACAGTGGCTTATGCAGTATAGGCAATATACAAGCTTGGGAGTGGCTAAGTTCACACAATTTTAGCACATTGCAAATATGAGATTTGCAAGTTTGTAAGAAGATTCATAAGGTTTTAATGTCAGACCAGTCTCTTCCCCTTTATCTCCTAGTATTTGTTTCTATCACAACTGGAAAGACTGGATACATTCTCATTTTCCTCTGTACCTGCTGCTCTTAGCCAGGCTTATACATAAAAAAATAGGAGATACCATACTTCCACATGAACTGAACTCAATAAGAAGTCCTAAAATTGCTCTAGCAGTACCCCTGACATCAGACTACCAGCCACACTTCTAGATCAAAACAATATATGCATAGGAAGATCTCAACCCAGGCTCTAATCACAATCAATCAGTGAGGTAAGTCTATGTTATTAAAAATATATTGCATCTTTTTATTCAATTACTTAATCACAATTACACGACATAAGAGATGAACTTGCTTTTAAAAAACTCAAGGTTCTGGACTGTTTGAGCTTAACAAGGACAAAATAATCAGTTGCAGATGCTTTCACTTAACATTCAGAAAGATCCCATGGGACAGCAAGATTTAATTTTATGGTCATCTGCCATTTTAATGATGTGCTTGTTATAATGCAGAACATCTCTGTCTTACTTGCCTGGTTATAGAAAACATACTAAACTAAATTGGGAACGCATTTAGCTGCACTATTGCTACCTTGTATCACTAACAAATAATACATGTCCTTGGAATATGAATTTCTAATATATCTGTTCTATTTTTTATTTAAAAGAAATAACATAAACCTTTGCTACTTAAGCAACATTTAAGTCTGTGAGTTGCTCTTACCTTTTTTTTTTTTTTTTTGCTTCCAATCTTGAATTTCATGCAACCTAAGCCATTTTATACATCTTCAATTCTTCCCTTCCAGTGCATTTCTTTCTATTTGGGATGTGATATAATATAGAAATGTTCAGAGACCGCACGTGTTTTGTCTGGAAGAGCATAAACTATTTCATTTTCAGTGAGGACATTTACAAAGAAGGTGAGCTTTTCACCTACCATTACCTACAATGAAACCTGTGGGTATTAAGCAGCTCTAAAAGAAGCCATAAAAGAAGAATTACAATTCATTTGCACAGTGTGTTACAGGTCAGATTCTCTATAATCCTTATATATAAAAATCCTAATGTCTGTTGAAGATGGTAACAAAACCAAAGCAAATGAGCCAAAAGGATCCCTTCTAAGGGTTGAACACATATTCATGGACTGTCTTCTGTTCCCTTGCAAAAACATAAGATTAAATTTTTACTGTAATGTGTGTAACAGACCAAGACTATAGACAACAATATTTTGAGAGAAGGGAAAAACTGTCATATGAATAAGTGTATTTTTTGTTAAGAACTAAGTAATACTTACCATATAGTAATGCTTAATCTAAAACTAAATAGTGGTAGCTCCCTGTATTTTTGTCCAGGAGGAAATTAACACAGGAAAGGAGAAGTCAATCTATGAGTATAAAATGGCCATTTCCTTCAGGTTTCAAAAGTCCAGCTGGAATTACTGCTCTGACTGGAGTCCAGCCAAAGAAATGCAAAGACCAAATCAGTTTATCACCAGAAGCACCATTAATATATATGATTACTATATTTAAAATTTATATAATTTAAAACTCATTATATCATTGTAAGGACCTTGTATTCTTCTTGCTTTGCTTAGGTTTCCACAAAGAAGCTATTTCTATGAAGATTAAAACTCTCTTCTTAACAGATCTTTCACAGATAAGAAAGAAATAGCCAACACTTCCAGAAAACTAAAAGTGAATTTTTAATTTTCTGCTTTCTTCTGTGTTAGAAATCAACCTTTAAGATTCAGAGCATAAAGCTGTTAACAGAGCAACTAGAAGAAGATCTAAAGTAGAAGGGTGTCCATGCTTTCCAAATACTTAGCAGCTTTTAGGAACTTGATGCCACCTACAAATACTCAAGTGCATTTGAGTAGACAAAAAGTTATTACAGTTGATACTGTTATTTCTGCTATCATTGCATCACTTTTCCACATACTAAGACAGACACAGGGACAGCACAGCACTCAAGTCCTGATTCTTAGGTCCTTGTTCCAAAGGAACAACTTAAGTAAATACTTCCTTTCAATACCTCCTCTTCCCACCAAAATAAAGGTGGCATAGCTATTAACACTTCACAGATGTGTTCATATTACTTTTATAAAGTCTCGTGACAAACCATGGCGTGCTGCCTCCAGTCTAACAATACAAACAGACCTTAATTTGCTCATATATTAATTACAACAGAGAATCCCATATGCTACATCTCATCACAGGAAACTGCCTCAAATCAGTATCAGTTGCAAACAGCAGCAGCAGTAATATCAACAAGATATGAATCTGGCACAAAAACCAAAGACAGAGAGGCAGGCACTCAACCCCAAAGCAGAGTTATCCCCACTGGCAGTCAGAGGCTTGTACGCTTCCCTCCTTGCTTCCACTGAACTTGAACATTAAAGTTCATATCTTTCTACGGGAATGAAATTTTAGTTTATCTGCTCCTAGGTAGTAAGACTTTAATATAAACCTGTCTTTCTAACTAGCATTTCTGCTCCATCCACATTAAAGAATCCAGCCCAGCTTTACATCAGCAGATTCAAACTCACTCCCTATAAAAAGTGGTAGCAAGTATTATTTACTCTACTACAACATGTTGTTGCTCCTGAGTTCTCTTTCACTAGACCTGATGGTAGGCACAACAGAGAATATTTCAACATTGCCATCTGTCTCCTTGGCACTTCATACCAAGTGAGTCGCTGCCACTTCAATGGTAAATTAGAATTTCCCACCAGATATATTAAGCCAGAGGCTGCTGACAGGTTGCCCTATTTCCCTCAATGCCTTCTTCCCTTAAATCTGTATTTTATATTGAACAATCTGAGCATGTTAAGAACAAGCTTCTACATGACATGTATTAAATTGCAGGAATCATCAACAAAGGAATAATATATGGTCTGAAAAAAATCTTTTTATAAAAGACTTTTAAAGCATCATTAAATTTATTACAATACTTCCAGTACATCTTAGGCATTCTCAAGAGAGATGGTCACAAAAAGTTTAATGGTAATGCTTGGGAGGGAGAAGATGGACATGGTGATCAGATATACCAGCTCACAGAGAAGCTGAAACAGTAAAGTGAGAATTGGCCCATGACTGCTGCTAAAACAGCAATGCAGCTTTTCAGCATGTTCTCTTAAATCTAGCTCCCTTTCAAGATAAATCACTATAGCCATGTTAAGAAAGTTATAGTCCCAGTTTCTCACCACTGATTACGCTCTTGCCTGACACAATCTAATTCTTTATTTTAACTTCAATTTCCATAGTTTAAGATGCATGACTCTACTGGACAGCTGACCTCAGGAGGAGAACTGCAGACCTTCTACTTCAGTGCTGCAGGGAGGGTATGAGTAGGTACCTTGAGGGACCAGAAAACGTTGAGGGTACATTTTGTTGCTGCTGTGAGGTGAGCAACAGAAGATCCTCCTGAAGGTCTATCCAGTTTAATACAAAGAAAAATGTATTTTCCAACACCTTTGGGAACAAAACATATTTCCCAACATTTTTCCAAACACCAAAACCAGGCTTTTCAGGTCAAACATGTTGCTTTCAAAAATAAGCCCACTTCAACTCCAAACAAAATACAGTGTAAGAGTCCAAGTTACTTCAGGGGGATGTTGATTATGGGGTAAGTGATCAAGAAGTGATTTAAAAAAAATAAACCATTCAGAACAAGTAGACTAAACGGCACATGGGAAGGACGGGGATATGCTCTTCAGTGAAGAACCTCTGAATAGCAGTGCCAGACCTTGCAGAGCAAAATGACAGAATCCACATGCTGAACTTTGTTCATACACAAGTGAACTACAGAATAGTGTTTATTATGTAATAATAAACCACTTGAAGATAAAATAAGACACCATCCAAATTTCTAGCTTGATGTTGAGATAAATGCAAGGGAAGGATCAAACTCACACTATTACCAAAGGTTTCTGTTCCTGACAATGAAAATTTTATAGTCTTTGATTGAAATAGTCTTTTCAGTCTTTCAACATATTTTCATGACTATATTTCTTACGTCAAAAGATTCAGGCATATAAAAGTGTAATAGTGTAATTTTGTTTCTGAACATGAAAAATGACAGGGACATATCTTAGCATCATTTTATTTAACTGATCCTGAATGGAGAATTCAAGGCACTTAATAGATTTTCTCAGTGAACTGAAAATTTTAAAAAATTACAAATTTCTCATCTGATTTCCATTTGATACACAGGACACTCAGGCCAGTCAAAATATTTCTGTAGATGTAGCTGCCTGATCCTAGGCAGGTAAATGACTCTACGCATGTAGGTAATAAGAAACAAACACAACCAAACACTAACCCACTGTTTAAGTTTGCCATATGTGGGCTGTCAGGAAGGCAGTTGTCTCCAAAAGACACCTCTCCCCTGACAGATACTCACTGCAACAATCAGTGCAAGTATGAAGAGATGTTTACATTAAAACAAAGATTATAATACTAACAGTTTTATAGGGTAAACAGCCTATGTAGTTGTTGATTTGCCCTGAGATATTACTTACACAGGCTGCTTCCTATTCTGAAATGGTTAACAGCTCCTCTGGAAGATGTGGAAGTGGAAACTGGATTTGCCTGGACAGCAGAGACCACCTTTCGCCATGAACTCAGCCTGATATCTATTTAAGCCCATTTGGCACATCATACAACACAACCTGTTATTCAACATATCTGTACAGCAGAGGATTTATTTTCCCATGTTTGCTACTGACCATTCAGATAAGAAACTTAAAGGGGTTGCCGAATTATTTCACTCAGACAAAGCCTTGCCAGTGCTGGAAGGGAGGGCGGGCAGCTCTCCCCTGGGACACAAAGCAGTGTATTAATGTTTGTCCTTATGTCCTTGGGGCATAAGGTCCTCTTCGGCCACTTACCTAGACTTCCTCATCCCAATGACAGGGCATTCTTTATGCCTTCTCCCTGAATAAAAACTCTTCCCAGATTAAAAAAAAAAAAAAAAAAATTTACAGGGCTCAAATTTGGGGATTTATATTCCAAGTTTCTATCACCAAATTTGATAAACATGCTGCCTTTGAGGATTAATTGTTTGACACTAGGGAGGGGTTAAGAAATGAGTTATTATAAACTATTATTTCTATACCATAACTACCAGGAAGTCTAAGTCATTAGCTTACCTAATTAAACATAGAGAAACAGTGCTTGTCAAAGACAAATGCAAAATAAGTTTAACTTTCTGACAGATATACACCATCCTTCATCAGGTCTAAACTCTGGACACTCATTCCCTCTCAACTGCTACGGTCCTGCTTAGCACATCCCGCTATCACTAACACCTCTGTCAGGAGACACATGACTTCAGAAACATATCAAGCTCCTCTATGTCATTGGCTAAAAATCACACAAGAAAATACAGGCAAAATACCTGCAACTGCTTTTACAAGATTTGCTTCCGTCTGGTTTACAGCATTCATGAACAGGAAAACATGAAGTGTTGCTCATGAGAACTTCATAATACTCAAAGTTTTTACAGCAAGTTGGGTCAAATTTGCATCTGAATCTGAACTGAAGCAATTCGATAATTAAGAACCTTGAGTTTGCCTTCCAATGAGTTGGATTTCAGTTAAGTCTCTAACACTCAAAATAAAACAAAAAAACACTGAGCTGCTAAGGGAGCCAGGAAACAACTCTAGAAGGGAGAAAGAAAAATAGAGGAGAAACTTTCGTCACAATTCTTTCAAGCAACTAGAAGATAAACTGAAAATGATGTTTATTATAATTCATTAAAAGCAGTTTTTTCTTCTTTCTACAAGAAAAAAATATTTTAATTTATAATTGAAGTTAAATAACAGTGGTGTTTGAATCAGCATGATTTCAATAGTTTGTAATGACTTCAGATTGAATGAATTTGATTATTTCCATTTCCATTGCTTTTAGTGTTTTGAAATGGGCTTGCATGTGCCAGTTTTCACTGGGTCTTTATCCTCCACAACTGGCAAAAGTACTTAATTGTTATTAAATGCAATGTGTTTATACACAGATGAAAAAATCCAAGTTTTTATTAATGGAAAGATAGATGAAAATAGCTATTAAAACCCTTTTTTCAGCTAAAAATCAGGGATTCGCAACAACATAGAGCACTAGGTATCCCACATGTTTAAGAGTGGCAATCTGCTGGTTCACTGTTTTAAAGTCACTTTGATTAGTACCCGAAACCTCAATGTGATTTGGTGTTCTAGGAGCAAAATCATGTATTTTTAATTTCTCAATATTTACTGATGAATCAAAAAAGCACCCAACACAACCTGTTTACCATATACAGTAGAAGTCCAAATCTATCATTCAGTGATTAAAGCTACTCTACAATGATATTTTGGTAAGTCTATTTCCTCAACTGGAAGCTTCCATCTTACAAATTTACAAAGTTCAACGCCATGAATATTCATGCCCATGAATATGAATTAATATATCCCATCCTTTCTCTCCTCTTACAAACGTCCTGTGTCCTACACTGATTCTGTCACAGTCAGACCCTCTGAGAGGGTAACAATTCACTAACACAGTGAGTGCATGAAGATACAAAAGAAACAAGAGTATTTCAGTGTGAAATTACTTTTTCCAGACTGTATTTCTTATTATGATGCCTTTATACACTTGCTATTCTCAACCAGTATTGCTATTCACAGCTATTACTACTTGTATTTCTCTTGAAATATGAATTTTTAAGAAAACAACAAAATCATGAAGGTCTCTCATTCTCATTCCTCGTTTCTTGAAAACCAAACAAAAACCCCCTTCTATTTTCCTGCTGCAAGCCACATGCATCATGCCCATCAGTAGAAAGAGGATTCATACAATTTCATACAGCTAAGCAAAGGCTCTTCAGTAAGCTAGCCAAGATGCAATGTGGGGAAGCATTTACCATAGTAAATGTGAACCACCCCAAAGTCACTAAGGTTCAGAGAGCATTTATAATTATCTTGCAACTGCTCTGAGCATATTTTAGTGTCCACGGAATTCCCTCCTTCATCTGCTGCTGCTTATCCTTCTCAAGCAGAAGCAGTAATACTGCATTTGCTCTGAATTGACGCCACTTTTGTTCACCCTTGCTGTCCTCTGACAGCATTAACATTCCTCGGTTGGGATTAAATTTCATTACCCTAGGTCATGATAAAAGGAAAACTGTGACAACAGACATAAGAAACAGTGACTATTTGTGTTGAAAACCATCTACCAACTTCGGGTTTTTTCCACTCTAAATGGAAGGTTGTGAATACTTTATTTTCTAAAAATAAACTAATCTCTGAACAAAACAGATACTCCCCAAATTTAAAGTTTTGATTCAGACATAGTATCATGAAGTACGTGCAGAAGTTAGTTGGATTATTTAATGGACTCTGTGGAGCAATCTGCAATCCAGGTTCTCTTAAACTGCATTACACCAAAACCATGACACCTAATTCTGCATTTCTCCCTTGTAATCAGGATGAAGTCTGAATGAGGGGGCAAAATTTCCACAAGGAACTCAACCTGTTTAGATTGGGAAGCAAAAATCACACGGGAAAAAAAGAATCTTTAAAAAAGCCTAACAAACAAAAAAGAAACCACCCTACTTGACTTTTTCTGACTAACAATAATGTTAACTCATTTAATAAGGCTCTGACATTTGCTTTCAGAACCACCTGGGACATGGAAATAAAGTTTAGTATCTAGCCTGCAGTCAGACCTATTATTACAAAAACCAGAGCCCTTTTCTATATGTCACAGCAGAGTTTTTATATTCAGTCTCTCAGTAATCTGTTTTCTCCAGCATGCTGTTCAATATGTGTGACATCCTGGCAAAATCTTTTCTAAACCACAGTAGATCACTGTATATATGTCTTCAGATAAGATACAATTCTATACCACAGAAAATAGGAGCAGGCAAATGCTTCTGAGGTACATAACAGCATCAAGAAATAGGACAAAGGTGGAAACCTTCACTGGTTAGAAATAGAAATAGTTAGGATGCAAAGACTTAGATTAAGTTACTTTCTTGGATTGAAACCAACTCGTTTAATAGGATCCTTTTGACCCTGAGGTGACATAAGGAATACGATTTAATTTCAATAAATGTAAATGTTGCACATTTTGCCAGGCTTCTTCCTGACCATAACCACTGGAATTTGGACAGAAAGTTATAGTTCTGCTTACTTAAGCAAAAATTAAAATGTAGACTAGTAGTCTCAATGTAAGAATTAGATCATACATTCACCCTATCTTAATATGACATGAAAAAAAGAACAATGAGGTTCAGAAACATTAAGTTGGCAAAAATTGTGAAGATCTATTTTAAAAAATAGTGTTTATCTCTTATTTTATCTACTTTACATATTGTTTCCAAATATTTTTCAGCTATGCATTCAGTTTAGAATAAATCCTGATAATTCACTTATTCTTTTTAGCGTAACAAACACTGTGCCTCTACTAGTCTCTTTCCCCCTTGTCTCTAAGTTTATTTTTGTCTTGCAATTATAGCAATAAAGGTTGATTTCTGGATTTTTATTCTCCAGATGTATTAGAAAGTTAGCTGCCTGGTGAACTAAAGGCCCGTGCAGTGGTTGGATTTTATAAATCACTGTACAGTTATGATTAGAAGCACACACAAAAAAGTCACTGATCACCATCAGATAGCGTCATTAGCATTCTAAACTGGCGGCAACAAATTAAAAATGCAGAAACTTTGAAAGACCACATATAAAGAGTGAAAGACAACAATAGTGTAAGCCTCCTCTGAATTTCTATCAGCAATTTCCATCTGACCTGCAGCCACCCAAGCCTGCTCTGAAACCCAGACCAGTGGAGCCTGCTCCAAGTGACTCCATGCCTGAACTCATAACCTCTGCTTAGAGGATTTGCAGCTGAAAGGCAGCACCATACTGATGCAATGGTACCGCTTTTAGGACCTGACCTAAAATTTCAACATTTAAACGCTTTAACATTTAAAACTCCACGTGGATACACCAATTCCAGATACCTTTCATCACTTCAGCACATGTTCCCATAAAGCTGGAACTATTCCTCATATTAAAATCTGTACTTATACCATGTAATATGTTTGCATTATGCAAAGATTGAATATACTTTGACAATTTCTGGTACTAACTTTTAAGTAGCTATGTTATATTACTTCATGTACTTTTAAATGAATATTCTGTGGTTATCAGATTCAACACACAACTACTGACATTTTAGGACAAATTTTGCCCTCAATTAAATCTATGACCTTGCTGATGCCGAAGCAGAACAACCCCCACTCACACATCAGAACCATCTGTCATGATTAAATGTTTGGTGAGAAGTCTTGCACATGAACATTTTTCATCTCTTCCCACCACTGTCCTTTAGGTGTTGGCTGGCTCTCTCAACCCAACACCAAGACTTTTAAAAACCATGAGAAGTCAAGAACAGCAGACACTGCCTGTTCAGTTCAGTGTTTGGAGACGTGACTTTTTCCTGAAGGAAATCCCAAGTTTATTTAAATAATTATGTGTTGTACCCCGAAACTATTAATACATACACCCATGATTATCTTGATTGACTTGTGTTGTTCAGATTTTTTTTCATACAATATATACTACTTATCTAATGAATAGCATATTATTCCATAAAAAAAAAATCTTCCGTGTAACACCTAAATGTGTTAGAAAGGTTAATATGCCATTTTATAACACACAGGCTGACGACAGAAAGTAAAAATGCTATTCTGAAAAGCAGAAATGTCAACACATCTCTAAAGACATAAAATGACACAAAATTAAATGTTACCAACTGCTGAGTCTGAAGAAAAGCTTCTTGAAGTTAAGGGATGAAATAAAAAAAAGGCACAAATCATATTTTAAAAGCATAATAATCTACTTAATGAAACTTTATAGAATGCTTTTTACACATGTAAGCTTCCAGAAATACTGTTCATTTCCTTTCCACTGCAATAATTTCAAAGGATCCAAAAATAGAGAGGTCCACAAATGCCGATCATTAATCACTCATTAACTTTTTGTAGCAATTAGTATCTCTGCTTCTATATCTTTTGACAAATTATAAATCATTCAACGCAACTTCATTATTTGGAAGGACATTTTGTAAAATGAATCATGACTTTATAGTTAGTTTCATAAATAGGGATGCATTTGTATATATACGCAGACACACACATATTCACTGTGTCACAATATCTATAAACACATACATATTTATAGAGACTATATATCAACATCACTGTGCGAGTATACATCTGTAGGCAGACAGGTTTCCAAATAGGTACTACCAGATATTCAAAGCAAATTACATCCATTAAGTTTGCCTGATGCAATCCTCAAAGCTTGAGGAGGAGGACAGGAAGGTGGAAAAGAAGGTGGGGAGAACGTTACAGTTTCCCTTATATACTAAGACGCAGGAATGAAAAATATCTGTTTAAAGTAACCACTTCAAAAAAACTAAACATCACTAACCTCTAATTAGCCCAAGCAAAAGAACGGGTTAAATACAAAATGAGGAGACTTGTTAATCCTGGATTCCCCCAGTCCAGATTTCAAATCTAATCCATTAGAAAGGTTTTGCAAAGCTATGAAGTCAGGGAAATACAGTGTCTATACTTTACCAGCATCAATAACCCGCAGCTGCAATAGCACAGTTATCCTTACCACCCTACTGATTTCTGAATTATCAGCATTAAATCTTGAGCTCCTCAGGTTTTTCACTTGATGCTTTTAAACTAACATGTCCAAGGGCTAACATCTGTAGAAAACAGCATAGCCCAAGGTGTAAGCCTGCAAGGAAGTTTAAAACGGTATCTTATATTCCCAAATATTCAGACAAAATCCCACTGGGAGCAGAAGCACAGCAACTAGCTTTCAGTGAAAGCTGTAGTACACCTTTATTATTGGCTCAGCACTGCATCTTTTAGTTGCCA
Source organism: Strix uralensis (assembly GCF_047716275.1). Taxonomy (NCBI): domain Eukaryota; kingdom Metazoa; phylum Chordata; class Aves; order Strigiformes; family Strigidae; genus Strix; species Strix uralensis. The sequence goes on along the minus strand of NC_133977.1, from coordinate 8,667,112 downwards.
AACTAGCCCTGGGAAAAAGTCAGGAGCAGAGCTCTGTATGGGTACCCGAGAGGCAGGAGGGCCGTACACTGGATTTACAAAGGGAATTTTAATGCTGCAGAGTCTTGAAGGCCTGGGCCACTTTCTGATGCCAACTTTGAACGACACTTGCCCAAGCAAAGTTAATTTTATTCATAATACAGACATTTTTTCTTCAAATTGGATGCATCTAGGTAGTCAGCAGAGCTTATCAAGCCAGCTTTGTGATTTTTTTTTTGAGAAAGTAGGAGTGAAACCAGGCATAAACAGGACAAGACGAGCACAGACTCAATTCTTTCAATGTAGTTCCTATAGAAAGTACAAAGTATGTTCCTTTGCACTGTAATTATGATGCTATAATGACTACATTCCTAGCAGACATCCAGGAAACATGGAAGCCAATTTGGCCCTCTTCCTTTATGACTTTAAGTTAATCAAACCAAAATCTCAGCAAAAGGGAACAGCCCAGTGAAGAAAGCTCATCTACTTCACTCTGGAAGGGCTTGACTTAAAATTCATACTCACTTGCTCATTTCAAAACTCCAATAATGAGCATGGATATGTTTATCATACCGTGACAGAAATGGAAGCAGAAAGGAGGGAGGAAAAAGAGAGACAAATGATGAAGGTAATGTCTCCGCCTGACGTTACTAGTCATTATAATGGAAAATGATGGCAAAACATTTGAAAGACAAATCCATCCTAAGATATTTAATCCAATTTTTCATTATATTGGACATTAAAGAAAATTTCATTTCTGCAAGACAAATATGGTACGTGATAGTATTTTTAGAGGCAGACAGAATCAATTTGAAGGGATACGGATGTGTACAAACACAGATGTCCATGCAGGTTCCAGCACAGGAAGGGTATTTTAATCTCCCCTATTTCCTATCAACAGCCACGATGCTGAACAGCTCCAGAGAGTAATAGTTTTCTTTCTCCTTCTAGAAAGGGCCTCTCTTCTATGAGATGGCCCACCAAAGCACTATTAGACTTTTTAAAAAAAAAAACATAATAAAATGATTTTTTGCTTCTGTATGTTTCTTCTTTCAACAGTGGCTGGGTCAGACCCTGGGAGAGAGATGCAGGCAGGATTCCAGGCTAATTGTTATTTCCATCGACAATGTGCACATCTAGTTAATATTTTTAACTTAGATTTTTCATGACAACAATTTTTTCTTCTTGTAAAAGCAACTTCCAAGTGTTCAACTCACACAGCACATAAGCAAATTATAAAGGGTTACAAAGTAAGACCAGCACCCATTCAGTACTGCTGGTCTAGTCCCTTCTCATAACATGAAGCCAGGAGGAACTATACATACACAGCTACCCTTCTACAAAGAATATAATGAAAACTCACTTCAATTTCTCTAACTAATCAGAGATATTGTACACAGATGTAAATACATGTTGCTAAGACTAATGCTTTCCTATTTAAAGGTACATTCAGACAATTATTAGCTTTAACAAACATTTGCCTTCTAGATCAATAAATTCGGGGAAAAAGAAACAAGCAGCGTACTAAAGAAACCAGAAGCATACTACTAACAATTCAAAAAGCTTCAGGAGAAATATTGCTAAATATGGCAGAAGTAGAATAAATTAGTTACTTCTGGGGGAAAAAAAACCAAACACCACAAATGTGAAGCATATACAGAGCACAGTCCTCAGGTCACAGGTATGCTTCCTGGAAGGTTCAGTGGATAAACAGATTTAGTTTACTAAAAACGTCCCTTGTGAATGCACAAATGATTCTGTTGTTGCTCAAGATTAACAACCTACTACTATTACACTGGCATCATACATAAGTATCCATGAGTTATGTGCATAGATTTCTCTTAAAATCTCTGAACTGTTCACAAGTACATGCAAAGGTTTACAAAACAAAGTTATGACAAAAGTTGTGGTATACTATAGCCACCACTATTTTCTGAAGAGAAGAGGAGTCCTACTTCTTCACAGTCTTTTAGTCCACACAGATTTTTACTTAGTTCACAGGAAGTACTTTTGGAACATACCATAGCTTCAGCATCTGAATCTGTACATTAACAGAACCTGCATGACTTGCTTATACGATGTGGAGATGTCCACAAATTCATTCTTAGTGCAGACTCCAGCGTAATCCAAGTAACCATCTTTTCCAGTATTTAGACACTGCTTCATAGACTTCAGCGCCTGCACAATCTCCTTGTTTACTGGACACATTCCTGTTAAGATCCAATTAATTCTGCAAGGACTACACCTTTTATCCCTATGTACTGGCTATGTGCAACTCCAGTCACAGACAAATCTCCATTTATCACATTAACACCAGGTTGGGAAATTCCAGCACAGCCGTAACAGTTCCTATGAACAGGGCCACAGTCATTCTACATCTTCCAACACAGCTGCAACAACTGGGGAAGGCATGGCCTAAATGTGCTAATGCCCAAATCAATATCTATTTTCCAAGACCCCTGTAAGCTTTCCAATTCCTGCAGTCAAGAGAATTTCCACATCTACTCACCAAAGCAGTGGATAAGCAACAGTAACAAAATTATTAATATTCTAATTAACAGAAAATAAAAACTATACTTTCCTTCCTGCCAAAGATCTCTTGCAATAAAGCAACTGACTCTGCCCTATAAATTCATCTTTCATTGGGTTTTTTCCTAGCTCTGTGCTACGCCAGCTGGTCTGCTTAGAGCAATGAGCTGTTGAATTAGATAACATGTTTTTAATAAGTCAGTCTAGTAAAGCAGTTTTGAATGGCTTCACAATGCACAGATGTCTAAATTGTCTATAGAGTAATATTAATACTAAGTGGTAAAAACAGGGACTTATGATTTTGTTGAGTTCACAAGTGACAAATACACATTTTCTCAGCACAGCTATCAGCTTTTAATTGGTGTTTTAATCAGTCCTAAATAAAATTGCACATTTGTATAGCATTAGGAATTATTTTAGACAAATTACAGGTTAATAGGAATAAAGCATCCACCTGAACTCAGAGCTAAACTGAATGCATAAAGGAGATATGTAATCCCTAGTTAATGGTGAATAAGGAGAATTTGTGCTACAGAAGAGAAAGTTTCCTAAACTTTCTACTCAGACTTTTACTGATGCAAAGAGTCCAAGATCCCAAGAAAAGTTGTAACCCTGCAGCACCAGGTAAGCTCAGGAGTCCCATGTGCTCCAGGACGCCTGTGATGGACACACTTGACCCTTTAACCCAACTTGCAGTACTTTGGTACAGGCTCCAAAGGAGTGAAAGGCCTGATCTGCAGATGGGCCAAGAACTCCTCTAGGAAACCCACAAGAGAGCAGAGTGACCCAGTGAGCATCGGTGCATGTGAGCTTGGAACAGTGATCACGTGATCAACACATGAACAGCGGGTGGGTTTTCCAAGAGTCATTTGTCAAGGAACAAAGAAAGTTGTGGGGACAAGGAGTCTCATGCACACCTCTCCCACTGTATGCAATTCATCTACAAGCCAACCACTTTATCCCATAAATATTACAGCCTACATAAGCCTTCTTAGAGCACTGCCTCATAGGCAGTGTGGCGGCAATCTCCCCTGGAGCTGAGACACCTCTCAAGGTTGCTTCTTGAGGAAGAGAAACCTTTTACCAATGACAGATCTTTAGATGAGCCCAATTTGACCTCTCCCTGAATTGCAGCTGCTGCATGCCAGGCAACTCCCCCCTTGAGCAGGGACACCTCTCAAGGTCTGAGATTTCTCACCTGAGACTAAGAGATCCCTCCTTATACAAGGAGAGACCCCTTACCCAGGATAGATCCTCAGTAAGTGACTGATAGCATGCTGATTTAATTGTAATGAAATCCATGTAGCTAATTCCATTAGACATAAACCGTTGTCCAAGTCTGAGACTAAGATTTGGGGACCTAGCTGCACCTAAGCTCCATCGTGAGTTTAGAAAGCAAGGGGGTCTACTCTGAACCTCATGACTCAATGGGGAGGATCTCCCTTACCTATCTGCATCTTCAGTCTCTGTGTAAATCATTCTAGCTTGATTCTAGCTTGATTTTCCTTTGTGTGTTTCTTCCATGTAGTAATAGAGTGAACCTTGCCATCAAACTTCACTATATCACACTTTCACAAATTCATATGAAAACAGAGAAGACAAAAACATACAGAAATTCATACAGAAAAGATGAGAGAAAAAAATAATAGAGTATTGAAGTCTTTGGTTAGAAGACAAATCATTGTCTTCCCAGATTTGACGGAAGGATTAAAACTGAAACAGGTTATTGGGCTTGCAACTGTAAGTTCCCCAAGAAAATTTATTTCACAATATATAAAAATACCCTAAGGTACACAGCCTACCTGGAGCAAATTCCAAGTACACCAAAACAATTTCAAAGGATTACAAAAGCCAAAGTACTATGACCTACTGCATTCTTGAAATACTCTTGCTTCTATTGTGTCTAAGATTTCCAGGATTAAGTTTGTTGATCAAGTTTAGACTGTAGCATAACTGCCAAAAACTTAAAATAAGTCTAACTTTAAAATATTTAATGTATGTTAAAAGTACCAAATGTAATAATCAAGGTAGAAATCACAGATTTTCTTTAAAGTGTGTTTTATATCGAGTAATAAAGTTAACAAGGTCAGTCAAGACTTTTATTTATTTTTTTCCCTCAGGCTGCTAAATCTTAAGACCAGCTCTTAAGGGAGCTTGTAATTGAAGAAAGGGGAGATGAAGGAATAAACCCATGGCTGAGAGAGTAATAATGGAAAGAGAGAAACAACTTATATTTCCTGATCTAATGAAAACTCAAATAGAGAATAAATATAACTTCACAGCAACACAGACCTATTGATCAAGTCAAAATATTGTTGAGCTGGGCTAAAGGACTGTCTCAGAAATGTGCTAGAATGGCACAGAAGCTCATAAAACTTCCAAGCACAAGACAAATAAATTGCTTTTTAAGGGAATATGGTCTTGGGGAAATAATGGCTTAGTAAATCACAATCCTTGGATTTGGCTCACACTGATAGCTCTTAGCTCCGAAGTATCTAAAATGCAAATACCATTAGGAAGTATTTGTCCTGTCTCATGTTTTTTGTCCTCTCAGATAAGATTTGGTGGACATGACTTTGAAGATGTTCAGAACTTTAAATATTTATAATAGTAAATTTGACATTTATCAAACTTTATCAAGTGATCCCCCAATAACTAAAAGATCACTAAAAGTTTAAATCACCATTCTTAGCCATTACAGCTCACCTAAACCCCATTCATGTTTTACTCTAAGCTGTAAAAACATTCAAATGTATCCAGAAGCATGTGGATTTCAGATTTGTTACAGAAATGGAACCAAATCCATAGCAGTTCTCCACTGCACTGAAAATGGACATGCTATGTGCATTAGGGGGAAAAAGGAATTTTAAATACACTGCTTACAACAGTTTACCTCTATAAATGGACTTGCAAACTAATGTTGCCAAGTATGTTAGAATAAGAACTCTCATAGACATTTTCAAGCCTAGCTCCTAAATCATCCATGAGAATTGCCATGGATACAAGCTCTGGAAATGCAACGTAGATGAAGAGAAGGAATCCTCAAGGAATGAAACAATCTTTAGCCTGTTGTGAAATTCTGCCTAATCTTTAGAAATGCAGATGTGCAGACAAAGCGATACCACATTCATTTTGTTCTGACTTATCACTTACTTTTAAAGCACACTGCCTAGCAGTTCCATATTATAAATAACTCAAACAAAGTCAAGTTTCAAAACCTTGTGTTTTGAGGTCAAAATAGCTGATTTCAAAAATAGGTTTACTTTTTAATACTGATGAGTGCTTACACACAACACATACACACCCACCCGTATTCTCACAGTTCTGCTGGCAAAAAACTACATGTAACATCCCTAGGTGTGCTAAGTATATGCAGACAATATTACAGAAACACTTTGAAATGTGTCCAATTCACATAAGAATCTTATCTCTTAACTAATGCTTACTTTGCAGATTTCACATAATGTTTCAGTTATTAACCAGTATATATATTTTATATATATATTTTTTTTTTTAATCTTTGCATGACACCCAAGAGCAAAACACACATCCTGTTTCACTGTCAGTTTTGGTATTTGTGCAACTGACCTCACTAGAGAGAGAGAGAGAGGTTTGGTCCACGGGATGAAGTCACAAAGCACAGTCCAAAAGAAGTCCTGTTTCAGACATATCTGAGCCCAAAAGAAGTCCTATCCAGATCAAGTCATCCTTACAGAGAGGAAACTCTCACTCAAGAAGGAAAGACTTACTCTAGCCTCATTAGTGGAAGTTGCCTATCGCATCATGAAGTGTTTTGCCTTTCAAATGAAAAAGGAGGTAAATACTTAGTGTGCAGAATTTGGGTAAGCCTTAATTTTAAAATATTATCAATAATATTTATGATCTTTGTTGCACTTGAGTGAACCAGATATAAGGTGGTAAGTGAAGACTGAATCATCTCCTTAATCATCCCAACATTTTTTTTTTTCCTGCCCCCAAATTTCATTTCAAGCTATAAAGAGATCTGAAAAACTTAAACAGAAGAAATAGTTCAATTGCGTGCAATTAAAATAGCGGTAACAAAAGTCTGCTTATTTTGCAGGACTTGGATGATATATTTATCACTACACATAGTTTATATTTCTACTAGCATTCAGCGTACTACTCAAAACATGTAATTATATACCAGAACTATAATTTGCAGATGTCCTTACTTCATTGAGCACAAAGAAATTAATTGCCCTTTTTCTAAAGAGGCTAAAAACTTTGCAGATAGGTCTTTGAGTAACTCTCAGAATATTAATAATGTTACCAATATAATATTACACAAAATGATACTAGTGGTAAACTTTCCAATTCACACTAATAATTAATCAGAAGACTGCCAGAGCAATTAAGTAGTCTCATACATTCAGTCATAGACACTGTCTTTCCAAAATAAACTAAAACTACCAAAAATATTCAGAATATAGAGCTATTTTTTGCAGTGGATACTAGCAATACTCTAACTCCTTCTACAACATAATAGGAACCTTGTACTGTTCAGAAACCAAATCTAAGAAGCAGTTGACTACAAAAAATCCTCTGATGGACAGATTCAGACATTTGAGGCTTTACTTGGAAGTGCACCAGAATCCAGGACTCGCCCAATTTAAAAAAAAACAAAACAAAAAAAAAAAGGCCCTCCTCTGGCTTTCCATATTTCAAACTAGCCCATTATACCTCATTCATACAGGCTTATCGTTGAGTGTGATGAAGTTACCTGAAAGTTTGGTATCAGCATGGAACACCAACACCTTCATTTCAGGATGTGATGTATGCTGACTCTTGGAGGAGCTATCCTCCATCAAATCTCCTTCCCTTCTGGTTATTTCAGGCACTTAGCAATTGGCTCACTTTCAGGTTTGAAAAGTAAAGTGCATGGTTAGCGATTTCTCTTTGGCTGCAGTGGATCACTTGGAATAGTTCCCTGAGAAATAACAGGCTCAAGTGCTTACAGTTTTTCTGCATTGCCCCTAAGTTTTTCTTATATTTGAGTCCCTTACATAATTCACCTGCTTCTTAGATTCACAGAAGAAACCTTCTGTGTTAGTCTCTTCAGGCTTTGTGCAGTCTCCCCTTTTCAGCCATGTCACACAGTTCACCTTAATTTCACTCACATAATCACAACGCCTGACCCTCCAACCAGTCAAATATCATGGCAAATCACATCACAGCCCTGAACTGGGGTTGCAGCAACTTTATTTGATTTCATTTCTATTTCTGAATCACAAAGGACAAAGCAATTTTACATTCTTTTACATAAGTGATGTTTCTAATTCTTCTATGTCATCTTAGTTAGTCCATCATACACCATTTACGAAAATAACTATTTAGTGGGGGGTTTTTTGTTAAACTTAAGCTATAGCTACCTAGCAAAAAGTATACACAGGTTGTGAGACATTTAATACATATATCTACATACATAAGGAAGGCCAACTGACCTCTACATGACAGTGGGACATAGTGACAGGTACCAATGGTTACATCTGGGCTTTTACTATGGCCCAGGTTAAAAATACATTGATTATAAGGACTAATTTGGCAATAACTAGGGTTTTTTTCTAAGATGTGACATTCAGCTTTAGTTTATATTGTTGTTCTGAGAAACTAACGCTGACTCTGCACAAACAACAAGATCAAACGGGAAACACAAACACCAGCAAGCATTATAGACTACTTCCCTGCTTCCGTTGGTAATGCTTCCCAGGTGCCTCAGGTTCGGCCTCTGGGCACAATTACTCAATCATTATTCAGTCCTGATAGCATAACACAACTTTCTTTCTCTATTATGCTGAAACTATTCAAGAATTAATAAAACTCCTCTCGCCTCTACCTGTCTCACCACCAAGACTCATGCAGGCAAGTATTTAGGTACATGGTCACATCCAAGGTGACACAAACTGCTGCTGTGTCTGCTCACACAACGCACCAGGATGTGACAGTCTTTGGATCATCTTTAGTCTTCCTCCTGGAGGGGAGCTGAACCTAAACCCCCTGGTCTCAGTGCTTTAAAAGGAAACACTCAGGCACTCCTCTGGCTCATCGGGATCCTGATCTGAGGAACCTCACTGTGCCTGTTTATGAAATCGGAGGCTCCAGGACCACCTCAGGTGACAGGCAAACAGATGAGAAAGCACCAGAAAATTACTGTCTGCAACGCTGTTCATGACACTGACCACCTTTTCCCCAGGATTTAATTTTCATGCCTCTATTCCCCTCTAAGAGGCGAATTACTTTCATACCTCCCAACCACACTGTAAAAATCGATGCTTTGCAGAGAACAGCACTGCAGCACCAGGCTACATAAGAACATACCAAATTCCAGTTCCTTTACATGGACAAACTGAATCCTTATTCCAAAGTAAGTTACTATTTCGCATGAGCAGAAGTACCAGGTTCACAGCCTGCCAGCACAATTCCTCTCAGGAGGAATCATTATTCATCCCAGCTTAGGACATACTGACTTAAACAGCTCTGACAATTATTTTACCACTTCATACTGCATAAGGAAATGCTTTCAAGTACAGATTTGTGGTGGCAGGAAGGTTGTTAAATGGACATTTTCATTTTTGCCATTTTGCTGTAGTGAGATGAGACTGCAGATGTAGTAAAAAAAAAAAGCCCTATGTAACATTTATTAGTTTTGTATTTCATACTTTCATCCTCACTCCTTTAAAGCTTTAGCTCTGTTTTTCTGGAAGCACGATATAAACACTGTCACTTACACTGAGATATAGAAAAACAATGGAGAAAACACTGTCACTTACACTGAGAAACAGAAAAACAATGGAGATTAACTTTGCTTTATTCCGGTGACTTGTAGTTTCCAAATAACTTGCTTCCAGTAGTCATGGACAACAGCATAAACATGAATAAGAACAAGGTAATTTGAAAGGAGGAAAGTCTTTAGCAAGAAATGAGAACTGAACACAACTGGGGAGGAAAAAAAAAAAAAAAATCACAGTACAGACTCTAGTTAGAAATCTCCATTTCCATATAGCAGAACAATTTATTTCAGAAAAAATATTTCCCAAAGAATGAGCCTTGAGCAAGAAATATCCTGTCATTCTTGATATTTAGGCTCTGTATATGTGAATCTAGCTGAATGCCAGGTAAGCAAACCAGTTAGCCAACTTAAAACCAGCAAAATAGCTAATAGGAAAAGCTGGTTGCAAACTATCGTTTAGTTCCCAACACTCTGCAGTATTCTCCCACCACTCACCGCTTTGCAAAGCCTCACTCTTAGGATTACCCCCCAAATGCACACACCTTTTCCTGCTGTTGCTTAGGTCAGAGGAAATATTATGGAAAACTTCAGCAGAAATGGTTTTGAGAGCTGTGTAGAACTGTTTTTACAAACAAAGCTAAGGGGAAATAAGTTATTTTGTCCATATCAAAATAACGATTAGATTTCCTTCACTGGGAAACTCCAGTCACTTTATAGTTTAGGACTATGACCAAAAATTTACAAGTAGTGTTTAAAGAAATCGGAAGCCACATAAAAAAACCCAAACAAAAAAGCACATTTCATGTATGTTCCTTACATGCTCACCAGTATCAGCAGCTAATTCTCTGAAGATGCCTTTTACAGTGCATACATATCAATGGTAAGATCAAGGGAAAATATTTTTATTTGAAGAAGAACACTAAAGAGAAAACAAAAATGGCGAGGAAGAATTCAATTAACATCTTAGCTCTTAATTCCCACAACAAAGCAACGTACTGCTAAAGAACTTACTGAAGAATGACTGCTTGCAATCCTGCCTCACTGCTGTGTCTGCGCAGGGGGTGGGAAGAAGCATTTCTTCACGAAAACCCTCCAGCAGAAGACTCCCAGGCTTAAACAAGACATCTGAGCCCAACATGCTGAGAGGTCTGAGGTTACCTCAGGTACGCCTAGCCTGGAAGGTACTGTCAATACTTCAATTTTATTTGTCTTACACTTGAAAGCGATGATCTCACCCAACAGATGGGGCTAACCGTGTAAAAGGATGCTGATGAAAAGGACCCAGGTTTGTAAGAGAATCTCTTCTGTGATCAGGCAAGGCAGCACAGATTTTCCATCACACCCAGAGCTGTAGGAAGAAAGAGGCTTTTGTACTTCTGGATGATAGGAAAGGTTGTGCTGCAAATCTGATTCTGTCAACCTCCACTTTTGGGCTAATTCTCTAGTACAGTTCATTCTCTTGGCACAAAAATGGGAGAGTAAGAAATTAGCTTTTACAGCCCATGGCTTAATTTGAGCTCATTCTTTTCATGTACCAAGGTTAAAAACTCTACATAGACTTTGGTTTTAAGTCAAGTTACTGCTGTACAATTTGTCAGTGGAATGCCTTGTCCCCATAATCAAGTTTCTTTCACCTTCCTTTTTCCAAAAACAAAGCACTGAGATGTGGAAAACATCCTAGCAGACAGATCTTCAATTACTAATGCGGCAGCAGAGTGCAGCATCTAATAGTTTCTAGGCCTTACTCAGCACTGAGCTGCTGTGCAATCCAGAGATAATATTGACAGTGCTTTGGGAATACCTAAAGGCAACACAGCAACTCTTCTTACAAAATTTATATTCATTAGTTTTAGCGTGTTCTTAATTGGTCAACGCAGAGGTAATTGTTCAGTGGATTCATCACCGATCTGTGAGTAGTTAAACACATCTTTGGGAAATTCAGTAAAACTGACATTTGGTGCCAGCAATGCAGATGGAAGTCAGAAGCTGTGAATTCTCTAAATTTACTGCAAGATGTAAACGGGAGATCAGGTAGTACTGATAAATCTCGAGGGCTGCCACAAAACCCCAGTCAGATGTCACAAGCTAAACTTACGCAGAGGGTGACTCAGAATAATTCTTTCTGGGGTTAGTTGCGCTGTCATGAGTTATTTCTGCTGCAGAGGTTCATTTCCCTGCAGACACAGCCGGGCCAAGCAGACCCTCGTGGCAGGCAGCAGTTGGCTCGCACCTGGGATGAAGCTCTCCAGGTATCCGCTGCAAGGCTCCAGTGCATTCGAACACATGGTGCTAGTCCTAAGCAAAAGGTTTCTCAAACAAAAATGAAGCGCTGACTTCGGTATCTGTAAAGTCCCGCTATGACTAATTGCCATGCACAAAATAAAATCATTAATTCAGTGCTTTGCAGCAGTTCTCACAGGATAACAGTTATTCCCTTTCACACTTTCTCTGCCTTTTTAAACCACATTTTCCCATCCAACTTTATTTAAAAAAAGGAAGAAATTAATTACATCTGAAGTAATTAGAAATTTAAAATCCTTTAATTCACTTCTCTCAGACACACAGCTTTAGAATATATTAAGAAGATGTTAGGTCTAATACTCTCCTCAGAAGCCTGAGAGACTAATTTATTTCGATGGAAGACACACACGCCTCTGAAAGCAAATATAGCCATTAACTCCTTTAATCCCTCCCCATCACAAATGATCTATTTTGTTATTTAACTACAGAACTGTTAAAATGGTGAGTAAGAAAGCTTCCAATATACTCAGACCCATGGATGCAAGAGAGGCCTTGCCCTAATGTGCCCCTCATGCCCTGGCAGGCAGCAGCAAAGCAGGTTGCAGTGTTCACAGCCCTGCCTGGACACTCCTCTGTAGGCTGATGGAGCTGAACTCCTCCCTGGCATAAACATTACTGGAGATCTTTAAATCAGTGCACCAAGAGAAATTTGGTATAATGTATTAAAAATCAATAGGCTTGAAACATTTAATTGACCATGCGTTTCCCGAATTACATCTGTTTACAAAAATACTAACTTTAAATGTAATTTATGTATGTACTGCTGAAAAAAGAGCCACATTTCAATATGATGCATTTATTTTTGAATTGTAAGAACATTAACTCATTTGGCAAAACAAGCAGCAAGTACACTGAGATAATTTTATACCATGTCGCTGAAGTAAATTGGCATTAAATTCCAGCTTCAGCACCAAATGGCAAATTAACAAAATGAACAAGCTGAATTTCTGATCGTGTCCCAAGAAGACATACTGGCAATGCACAGTGCAGCACTTGGAGGAAAGCACTAGTAATATACGATTTTACACTACAGCGTTTCACATCAGATCCATCCTCTGTGCGTTCTGGCTGCATTAGATGGTTTGGCCTGATCGCTACAGACAGTCTGCAGTCACAATCTGTTCTCCTAATCTAGCAGATTAAAAATACATCCCAATGATTAAATGAGCATAATAATTTTTTTCCTAGTATCGTAAATGCTATCTGACATAATAGCCTGCAGTAGGTAACTTGACTTTTAGAAGACCACCTATGTAAGTATTAAATAATAGAGAAATCTATGTTTTTGTTAAAACACACAGGCTGCAAAACAAACAAGAGTTGGACAGGTCAGAAAAAGTGGTTTAGAGAGGAAATGTTGGTATATTATTAAAATTATCTGTGGAAAAAACTGTAATATTCCCATACCCAAACACTGAATTTCAAAGTAGCCCTCACAGTATATTAAAATAGATCAAAACTCAGTAAATATTTATTTCACAAGTCACCTACAAAAGGCCTATAATGATCTTTTTCTGGAGCTTTAACATGAAAGATTAGCAAGTGTTTAATTTTTTTTTTTTTAAAGCAATGCAAGCAGGCAAAGCAGCCTAAAGATGATGAAAATTTGAAGGCACCAGCAGACACTTTTAGAAGCCTGAAGATTAAGAGCTTGTTATGTTGCAGAGCAGTTAACACACTTGAACTTAAGCAGGGGATAATTTCTTCCAGATGAGGAAGCAAGGTGGACAGAGGACTCATGATTAATAATTATCCTAATCTACTTTCACCATTCCTGCACTGAGGTTTTTAACAGAATGTGATTTAGCAGCAAAACAGGATAATTTGAGCCTGTGTGCAGGGGATGACGGTAAAGAGGTTTTCACTGTATGCACTCAGTCAGGGCTGTCTCGTTAAAGCTCCGAGTCCCTTTCCATATGCAGTCTTCAACACCCCGTTAAGAGATTTGCTGGCACCCATCCACATGGCAGAGATGCACTAGGCTCTGAGGCCATTTGGCAAAACACTAGAGGATGGTTTTTAAATGTTACATCTAATCCACAATATCCAGCACTAGCTAGACACTACTAGTAGGTTACCTTGAAAAGGCTGTAAAACTTTAACTGTTTTCAAAGCATTCAGAAAACAGGATGATACTCACAGCAAAAAAGGAAAGGCCTTTTTTTGGGGACAAGCTTGAGGAGCTTCCTCCCACCTAATGAACGCACCAAGCAGAAGGACGGGACATGTGTAGGAAAGATGGGATGTATAGGGTATATCCCCTTTTGGGACCGTGAATCATTCTCTGTCCCGAAGGCAGCATACTACATACAGAGTGGGATTAGGGGTACATTCTTTGTAGCCTGAATGTCCATATTACATTACATACTATATTACATTATATTACCATATTTGTAATTGTTCAACACAAACAGCATTGCTGCAGCACAGTAACCACCAGAGCCATCGTACTGGCAGCAGCTTGAACCAGTAACTTGGGAAACACTTGCAGTCTGCTTTGTTGGGTTGAGTGGTAAAACAGTCACCTTGGCATAGCCTGTGATGCTCAAATACATCTGAAGAAAATTGTAATGAAGACCTGTATTGATATTCCAAAGGAAAAAATAAAAAATGCCCTGAGAGATATGTAGTCGTGTATGCCACGAGCAGTGCAATCCCATGACAGATGTAGCAGCAGTCCCCTCAGGTACACTGACTGTAGAAAAGGTCTGCCAAAAGCCACATAGGGCTGCTGAAAAATAATTTGTCACAGCTCGTCATAGCCGGGGGAGGGGACTTAAATTAGAAAAGTCACGTTGTGTTAAGAAAAAACGGGAAAAAATGAAAAATTACGAGAGTGAACAAATGGCATCTTCCCAGAAGACTTTAAGTAACATTTGAAAGTAATCCAAACACAAATATTAGATAGAAAAGAAATCCATTTTCAGAAAATAAATCCATGAGGATGATTATTTTGAAGGTTTGGTACTTAAATGCCAGCAATAAAGTCCTTCCCTTTCCCATGACGTAGCTCTGAACAGAGGCTGACACATAACATAGTGACTTTGCTTTTGCAGCTGTAATGCAAGCAAGGTCCCCGCATCTTAGTTAGGCAGCGAAGAGGGAACTCAGCAAATGAGGTAGAGTACAGCAACAAAAACTTTACCTTCCTATTTTTGTGCCCGTGGATAGATAAGAAATTATTCAGGAGAAACTTAGACATGACCTTTTGGATGGATTCTCTACACTGTACTTTCTACTTTTATACTTGCATATAAAAAAGCCCAGCACTAAACTAGAATTTTATACATGAAGTACAAGAAAGTAAAATATGCAAATATCCCAAACATATAGGTCATTAAAAAAACCACCAGAATCAAACCTCTAAAAGATACACCGTATGCATATTTTCTTTCTGTGAGCTGTCTTACTACCATTCCTATCAGCATTTCCATCTTGGTATTTAACATTTACAGAAGCTGACAAGCTTTGCGAATTCTTCAGGCTCTGCAGAGTCACCTGCCATGAAAACCACCTTGCAAATACCTGACATAATTAGTATCTAGAAGAATCACCATACTTAAAGGTGCGAAATCCAAAAGAAATACAGAAATACAACAAGGATAACCAAACACAGAACAGGGTCAAGTCAGAATGTGCTATTTATATGAAGGCTTTCTGATGCTTCATAATGCTGGTCCTCCCTTAGTTTTTAAAGAAATGTTTTTAACATAATAGGGGATGTTAGAGGTAGCACTATGATGGTAAAACAGGGAATAGAGAATGCACAGATAGGAAATTAGAGTTAAAAATGGTCTGGAAATGAAGATATTGTACCTCTATCATAAAAAGTAAAAGCAACAGATGGAAAATAAGAAGGTCACTCTGTCTGGAAGAGAAACACAAGTAACAAAATTATGCCAGAGATTTTTCAGGGATAAGGACTCCTCAGCTAGGATTTGGGTTATTTTTCTGTGAAGTTGCACAGAAGGAAAGGGACTGGCTTTCTCCCTCTCACTATAAATCAAATTTTCAAGCATCATGATAGTTACTATGCTCACAGGAAAGAACAGGGTATGTTTACAATAGTTAAAAAACTAGCATCTGGCTGATGACTCTTGCAATGTGAATATACCAGGTTGAAAGATAAAAAAACCTCCACTCTGAAAATAGGTTGGGTTGAAACTCATACACAGACCACTACACAGATCGGGTCCCTGCAGTACGTTAAAATACATGAAAATGGGCAGAATTTGCCATGGTCACTGCTACTATAAAAACTTGCATATCATTAACTTGAGTCATTTCCCTGTAATGAATTAAAATTGACTAAGATATTGTGCTTGCCAAATGCAAATGCTAACTAAAAGGATGAGCATCCATCAAAGTAAGTTTGGACTAAATGGTCTGTAAAAATAGCGCTGAGTGTATTTTATACAAGATGCTTCATTTTTGTCGTGTTTTCATTGTACTGAAAACATACCTTAAAAAAAAAAGGGAGCAACTAGATATCTGCATCTTCAAAATCTGCTGTCTCAGCAAGTTATTTTCAGATTAGTTTTAGTAATTTTGGTTTTCATAAAATAAATTCAATCATTTAAAATTAAATTTTAGAAAACTGTAAGGAATTCCACATGGCAAAACTTCATAAGCACTCTTAACAAACATTCAGCTATTTGGTTTTGTTGTTATTTTGTATAATTGTTCTTAAGTGTTTAGTCTTGCAGAGTGGGGCAAATTCTTCAAGACTACCAAAAGAAACTTTGCATCCGCAAGTCAACGAACAGTTCTGAGATAGAGTCTTGTTACCAGAAAAGGACTTTGGGGGTTTTGTTTCTGTGTTTGTTTAGGAAGATACTCAATAAAATCTACAAACAATCATGTACTGAAATAAGAAATTATGTGAACTTCATATACTAAATTATTTTCTTTAATCTAAATAGTAGTAGAATCAGTGTGACAAAATACATAGACAATAGCTAAACTGGACTCTGCAGTCAATTTCCACGTGATTAATACACCACCAAAAACTATGCTGGGGCCTCTAAAATGTTTATCAAAAAATGGATGAAATTTTACTTATGAAAACTGACTTGTTAAGTCAACAAAACCACATATGCAGGCAAAATCTCCATGTGTAAATGGACTGAGACTTGTAACCCAGACTTCAAGGGAGCTGCGGCAAAAAAGGAAGTAAAATAAAATTGGAATTGCACACAATGTAAATTAAGAATTGAGCAGACTGTTATGAGTTTTCTATAGTGCTTAATGCTAATACATTAATGCTTATATCATTTCTCAGAGGTGTTCCATTAATCCCAGTTTGCTGACAAGAAATTCAAGAACCAAAAGACTAAAGCCAACAGCATAAAAACAAACAAAAAAAACCACAGAGACAAAAAAAACCACAAATAAATAAATAAAACAAAAAAAAGGTCACTAGTTATTTGAGGACCCAAACACAGATGCTTAAACACTGATTTTCATTTTTTACCCCTTGGAAGTGTAATCTTCTTATGGCAGTCATGACTACCCCATTTTGTATGTATTTACATAGTAAATATAAGCATACTCCTACGGTAATGTTTGTTGCCCTTCTTTTTTAATTAAAAATTCTGTTTGCTTTTATGTTAGGCATCATTGCTGCAGTCACTGAATTCCTGCTGCAGTCATTCACACACCATGCCACAAAAAGCAGGATCCTCTCTAATACAATATAATTACTGAAACGAAGAGCCAAAGATCCATGCTGTACATGAGGAACATGCTGCATGTATATGGACCGCAGTACTACACTTCCAATTCATTTGCAAAACTCCTTGCTGAAACTAAGAATTCACTGTTAAAAAAAAGAAGAAAAAAACAACAAACAAAATATCATTGCCAAATACAACTTACACCGAAAGGTTTGGTCTTTTGTACTACTTCAGAAAGACTCGAGAATATAATCTGCAAGACGTGCACATATAAAGATCAAGATGTTCAAGACACTGTCTCTGAATTTTTAATTAAAAATCCATCTCAGTAATCCCAAGTATCTGCAGGGATTTTCTTTATGATTTTGCGTATTATGAAATGACATAGAGAAGGTGAAAAGGAAACTACTGTTTAGCTTCTTCCACTACGGAAAATTAGTAAGTATGTAATAAAATCGAAAACCTGAGGTGGCTGTTTTGAAACCACATGCAAGTATGTTGTAGGACTTTTAGTCACAGAACTTTTTAGGTACTACAAGTGACATGGGTTTAAAAACAGCTAGGAAATTAAGGGGCTGGGGGGCAGAAAATAAATCAGTCAAGGCTATTGAATGAAGATCAGTCATGCTCCAAAAGGAAGAGTTAGGTAGGGATTACCTATCCGAAGAGAACATTTTGGAGACTCAGAATATCTTCATGACAAACAACAAATACTAAATTCAGAATGTATGCACAGAAACCAATACAGCTACCAAAGACAACAGTAGTGAAGACAAGCATCTCAACCCAAGTAAATGTACTCATCCTAAAGCTAATCCAAGCAGAATGCAGCTTGCTGAAAAAATTCCCCTCATCTTTCCCAGACTAAGCTATGTGTAAACAACACTTAAATGTCTGCCTGAGGACAGCACCAGGTACTACGAGTTAGACTGACCAGAAATGTTTGGCAATTTCAGTTCTTCAGACCAAGAGCCCTCTCCCTGAACTCTCCATTCATGCAGGTATTGACGTTCTTCAGAGATGAATCCACCAGGCTGGACCAATTATAACATCTAGACCATTCAGGAGAAAGGAACAAGCTCAAAAATTTGAGTCTTGGGCCTGTTGTTATACCATTCATCCTCCACAGTTTTGGGTGTTTTTTTAACATCTACAGAGTTCATTGAGTTAATCTTATTCTACTTAGGTCAGGTTAGAATCAAACCCTGAAACCTTGCTATCTCTTTCCAAGCCTCTCCATTATAAACACAGCAATCAGAAATCTAAAAACATCCTTGTGAATTTAATCCTTCATAAAGGTATATAGTCTCTGCATACATATAATTATAGCACTTGACACGGAACTCCCACTACGACAACAAGGTCATCTCCCCATTGAGAGCTACTAGACAAGAACATCTGTCACTTAGACAAATGTCACCGAGTATATCAACCTGAAGACTTCACTTATCCACACAGAATGAAAAAAAAATATATATATATTTTCAGGTTTATGAGGTGACATCTGTTTGAATGACAGATGCCTCTGCCACAAGAGTGCTGAACACAGTGTTTCATTGAGAATCACCTCCAAAAGACTTTACTAAGTACAATAAACTAAGTGTTCCTTCTTTTATGATAAGCTCTTTTCATACTTTTAAAATCCCATTTATCAGGGATTGAAGTTGCAAAATTTGAAAGAGCTGCATATGCTCAAGTAAGTCAGCCTAAAGCACTTAGAGACACTGCATGACTTGTGCCTAAGCCTAATCCTGATGTTTAGATCTCATTATCTTGGTTTGACCACGAGACTACAAACAAGTCATGCAAATTTGTAAAACATTCAGCATAATTTATAGTAGAATTAAACACTGCTTTGGGTATGTACAGTTTTGGGATATTTATTTTTACTGCTGAATGCTACACTAATCCACAACTGAATTGATCATTGTATTGAATTAGCTATTATTTGATGATTACCTCAAGCAGAACAGAAAAATCCCAAACTAGCAGAGAGTCTTTATGTAAAAACAAAATCATACGGATTAAAACTGTGAAAACACGTAATTTAGTAATTAATACTTTTTAGTTTGTTTCATTAAAATTTAAATACATGTTAGAGAGGCTGTTCATTATTGGTAGGATGCTGTAAAATATTCTATCAAGGATTTTGTTTGTCTTTAAATTATCCTGACTGCTTGAACAACGGTCTTCAACAGTCTGTTGTTTCAATGTCTTTGCTATTATATAGTATTTTTATAGGACAGATATGTAAGTAAATTTTGTATTCTCTTATTGAAAAAAAATAAAAAAAAAAAGCCACAGCCTGAGAAGAAAGATCAGAAGATTTGGCAAAATACAAACGAAAGCGCTCTAGGCAAGGTATCTATGGGATAGTTGAGTCAAATCCATGTTCTCCCTCAGAAGATATAGCAGGACTATTAATGACTTCTCCATCAGATCGAGTCTTCTGGCAGAAAATGAACTCTCCGTAATATCTATCAGATAATCCAAATCATAATATTTTATCTCCTCGTATTGATCTGAGAAGCCTACAAAAATAATTAAGGCATTTGATTTCAAAATAATTTAGCAAAACATTGCAAAGCACCTCCCTGTCTCCAATACCTTGCTGCCTGTCCTCTTCTGTGGGTGGGTCTCTCTGAAGAAATGGTGCTGCCATTATAAAACTCCATCATCTCTCCTGGCTATACAGTTCATCAGATTAATTACATGCAGAGGAGCTGCAGGTCTGGATACTTTACTGGAAAACCAGTTTACCCTGATGGGAAGTGGGTCACAGGGGAAAAACACCTGGTGGGGGAAAAGTGTAGCTCACTACGAAGCATTTTAGCAGTTGTTTTGCAACTCCAGGTAAAGCATTTCTGTTCTGAAAACATCAAAATACATAATTCCCACCCCATCAAAGCTACATTTTTAAAAAAAGTCATTCAGAGAAAGGGAAAAAGTGAAGTTTCAACCTTCTCCGGTGTCTGGGAGAAAAAAGTAATGCTGGTCCATCATAATTTATGAATTCTCCTCAGCTCTAAACTTCACATAAATCCAACAGATTCACTACAACTTGTGAACCTTATCCCCAGGAGGGCTGACTGTTTTTACAATGGCTCCCTGGACATCCAGGGCCAACCCAGCCTTTGGTCCTACCTCCACAACAAAGGTGAGGGGACATCCCCGAACACCAGGACAGGCAAGGGAATCCCTGCTGCCCAGTAGCTCTGCAATGAGGGAGAGCCTGCTGCAGAAGAGCGTATGATGGGCACAAAAAGATGATGAATTTGCAGAGTAGGGTGAATGGCACCTCTTCCCTGGGGCAAGCAACTGGGCCACTGCAGAAAGCTCTGGCCAGGCCGTAGAAGGGGTAAGGAATAATAAGTAGGTTGCAGAAATGGAGCCCTCTACTCAGGCTCCACAGGAGAGACTCCTTCACAACAGCATTTTCTCCAGAATAAATTTAGTGTCACAACACTAGGAAAAAAAATTTAAAGCAAAACCAGTGACAGCTGTCTATATCTCAGCTCATTTCCACGCAAAAAGGATCATTTTTCAGATGCTTACAATTTAAGTCTTGTTTTTTATGATAAATTTAGCACGTTTATTCTTACTTTGTAAATCATTTTTAAAACCTTTGAAATAAAAATGATTAGAGGGGGAAAAAAATGCTTAATGCTTATCAGTATATATTTATGTGCAATCACACAGATTTTTTTGTGATAGGCGCTCAAAATGTGAAAACTAACAGAAGCCATCCTTAAGATTACAGCTAAGTCTTCTGGCTGACCAAAAACAGCTGTAGAACTTTCTAATTTCTTCTTTAATTATTTTACCGTATACTGGATAATTTTTTAAAGATGCATAAATTAACTATGAAGAATATTATCATTGCAGTATGATGTTCAGTATATACAGCAAATAGGATTGGACTAGCTCCTTAGGTCAAGACAAAAATTGTGGTCCTCTTTCACTAATCTTCACATCAATGTGCCACAAACAATTGACTTTCCCAAACATGTCATACAAAACCAAACATACAAAACAAAACAAAAATACAAAACAAAAATATGTAAAGTAAGTAAGTAAAATGTTCCTCTTCATCTTATTTTCCACAGGTGACTGAAGCCAGGCACAGTCCAGGATTTTTGATAGCCATTAATTGCATTCACATCTAAATTTTGTTTTTAACTTCCCTGCTCAAGGTCAAGGATAAATTCATGAGCTGCATCCAGATCTCCTGTACCCAGGTTAAATCACTAAGCCACAGAAATCAAAGCCAAAATCCTCACTGAAGCACAAAGTAGCTCACTGTAGCACAAAGCCAAAAGCCCTAAGGGGCTGTTAAAATATTAGCATGTTCTTTCATTCTGGGCTATTACAACACAGTCCCCATATGTATCTGTCCTGTTAAAAACTGGTATCTGAAGAATTATATCAGAATAAAACTTGACCATATGCCTTAATGACCAGGTACAGCATTTTAATTCAAAGACAGAACAATAAAAGACCTGATAAGAAGTTCAGTAGCATCTTATCATTAAATCAGCATTACAACTATGGAAGGTGCTATTGATGTTGATAAGGCTATCATAACTTATGAACAAGTAACACTGAAAAAAAAATTTTTCTTAATCCCTAACTTTCAACCATGACCTTATAGACTAAAATGGCATATGGGTAAAAGGGATTTAATTATCCATGTAGCCCTAAAACACTCAGAAGATCATCAGAATGAAAGAAAAGTATTTCACTATACTTTACTGTAAAAATGTAAGATTAACTTCAATTAACTTCTCTGCTTTACAGTTAAATCAGTCCAAACTACTGTGATTAGAAGAGTTAACTATTTTAAGTATGTTGTTGCTGGAAATTACTTAAGAAATATTTTTTCCCAAAAAATTCTTCTGCCCTTCTCATTGTTTTCACACTATTTCAAGTTTTTCTTAGTTATGCATGTTTCACATTCTCTCTCAAGTATTGTGACACTAAAGCAACTTATACTTCAAAGTATTTTAAATTACTAGTGTATAAAAATGAAGGCAATCAGCTTATTACTATAAAAAGAAACCTGAATTCAAGGCAAAGTATATTAAATTTGATTAAAATCAGATCAAACTAATGGGCTTTAAAAATATGTATTTCATGTTAGTGATTGTATTTATTCATTCTGGCTAAATGCATCTCAAACACCATACTCATACCACTTGTTAACACCACATCACAAAAATAAATTTAACAGATCAAAACTTCACAAGTGAGGTTTAAAGAATTTTTAATAAAACATGTCAATATACCCTAAAACATCAGGCCACAACTGTATGGTGCCAGAGAATCCTATCTCAACCATCCACTGGCAGACTGAATCACACGGTACGCTCTAAGCACTGAGACTAAGATGACTGTCCTGGCTGGACCCGCTGTACACAAGCTTCTGGTATCTGCCTTCTTCCTCTAACCCTGGGAGTCCTTCTGGCTTGGCCAACAACCAAGTTCACACAGTGACACACACGTTAACTGGCTTACCTTGCAAACATCTTACTGTTGTATTCTTTTCATTAAAATTAGAGGGAAATTAACACTGCTCCCCTTGCAAAGGTTATTTTATATGATTTCTCCACTCCCTTTCTGGGCACAGTTCCTCCTCTTTTCCTCCTTGTAAGCTACCTCCCCTTTTTGTTTTGCAAGGGGAATTCTGTGGGGTTCAAGCTCATATTGCTGCTTATGTGCTTTGTATACAAAGCTCAGCCTGGAGAAAGTCACTCTTGGTATTTGGTTTAGTCTTGTACAGAACAAACTGATGTGGAGATCTTTCTCAACTCTTTTCACAGTTGTCTCAAAATCCCCCACGTAGGAGTTCTGCATGTTCAACTCATTGGCATGCTCAACCATCAAAACCTTTCCCCGCTCGAAAAGAGCCTGTTAGGAGCTGTAAGGTCTAGCTAACAATCAAAAAAATTTCCAATAATTATAAAGCAGAAGCAGATCTACTTCATCCAAGCATGGTACTAGAACTATTTTTCTTTTATCTTTCAGCAGTGATTTTTCTTTAGCCAAAGGGATATTAAAAACAAAAGTGGTCATTCCAAAACTTACAGGAGTTTTAATGTCTGTAAGAAAAAAAAAAAATATCACCAGATACTTCATTATTAATTTGTTCTGTTTGCATAATCCTTGAAAACTTATACCTGGCAACAGTAGAAATTGAGATACGAATCACTTTGTGAAAAAAACACTTCTAAACAGAATTTTTATAAATTATCTTAAAGAGAACTATTAAACTAATGCATTGTGGATGCGCAATTACTGACATAAGAGTTCCAGGAGTTACCAGCTTGAATCGTCTGAATCATAAACCATCACAGATTTTATGAAAATAAGGCAATATTTACTGAGGCACTGGTCTAAAAATCAACAATGTTGGCATTAGAAGAAACCCAAAAGTACTGTTGATCTAAAGTGATAGCATACTAATGTTCTGAATACTAAACTTATTTCTGCTATAAGCAGAGAAATAGATGTTAGTACCCAGCACATGAGTACAAATGGAAAATGGGTGGGAAGATTTTTTTGTGTGTGACAAGTGATATACTATGAAAAAACATATGTACAAAAGATACAATGATTTTTCATTTAAAATAAAAGATATTTTTCCCATTCCTCCTGCCACTACTCCACCAACTTTTGGACTGAGCTTGTAAGAGCCTCACAAGGTTCAGCTTGCCTTTTTGTTGAGAAAGCTTTTATTCACTGTGAAGAATATAAGACTACTGCTTTTCTAACTACCGAGTATCCTGGTAAAACTAAGCTGGACTGCTAAATTTTCCTAAGCATTTTGCAAAGTACCTTCCTCCACAGATTTTTTTTTTTTTTAGTGGTGTTATGCTTACTGTAGAATTTTTGTACTCATATGTTGAGATTACAGTTTGGTTTTTTTCATTATTTAAAACAGTTGTGTACTATGTGGATAAAATTCTAACCATCTCGTGCTATATTTTAAACGAAAACCCAGTCTTTTAATCTACCCATGGCAGATTAATGTCTTTAGCAGGAAACCTCGGATTTAACACTTCATTTGTTTCCCAGAGTAAAACCTCTGAGTATCAAGGTTATCCAGTTCCCCAAAGCCACACCCAACGAGTCATTGCTGAGGTGTTGCAACAGGTATGCATATACTTATACAGTACAAACTATTACATTTAACACACACCAGCAGAAAAACAAAGATGAAAATTGACTTCAAAAGCTCTGTATTCATAATGATGATGCTACAAAACTGACCATGGTTTGCTCCCCACCATCCAACACGTCAGGGTAAAACACCAGAGGGTTTAGGGCTGAGGGAAGACAAAGACAAGGAAAGAGAGAGAATGAGCGGCTGCTTCATAACCATCCTTCGCAGAAGTCTCAAGAGGATTTCAAGCGAATTACAGACCACGTTAATCCCAGCTCCCTGCCTGACTGCCTGAGTAACCACCATAAAGGATAAGAATAAATTTATAAGGTGTCTGCTGTCACAGGACCAGAGCATGGAGCAGGTGCCTCCAGCCCCCCTGACACTCAATGGTATGCAGAAATGGCACAAACCTCTTATTTCTGTGTCTCTTGATGCTCCATGTACATGGCCAAGGATTTGACCCTAAACAAATAAAAAAAAGTGAATGCTGTAGTACACACCGATAAAAGCCAAACCCCCTGCAAAAAAAAAAAAAAAAAAAAAAATCCTAAAACAACTAAAAGCCCTCCCCATTAAAAGAAAAAAAAAAAAAAAAAGTGTTATTAAGGAAAAAGAATCCTGAAATCCCGACAATGAAGTCACATCAGTGTAAATATAGAAAAAATATGCTGCTGAGTTTATACAGAGTATCCAAGCTCTGAGATTGCCTTCTATATATTTTAAAAATATATAATATATTTTCAAAGGATCCACATGGATATAGTTATAGCCACTTCCATAGACCAGTAGTTACACGTTTAATCCCCATCAGGAGGATAGCATGGTTTACAACAAAAAAAGAGTTTAGCAAAGTAGTTGGGAAATCAATTGCAATAAAACTCACCAAACTAAAATTTTTCTGATTTGGCATGTGTGGTTCAGGGAGGGATTACCAATTTTATTCACTTCTATGTCTACTTAATAATCCCAAATTCATCTATATGACGTACTAGAAAGACAGATTTAAGTCTGTTCCAGAAAATCTCACCTTAGAACTGATCAGCCTGATGGCTGCTAGCTGATGCCTGCAAGCAGTTGGTGCTGATTGCTGTAAGGGGCCTCGGACAAGAATGCGCCCAAGGACATAATTTTTGCAACTGTGATGGGTACATCCCAGGGAGGACAGAGAAACCAACAGAGAACATGTTGTAGTCAAAGATAAGAAAGCTGAGAAACTTTACAGATAGAGCAATGAGCCAAGACAAGGCCTTATATGAAAAGAAAAAAGACACATCTCAGAGTTCATGGAAAGGACACTAAGAGACACCTCTTCAACAACCACTAGGGACCACCAAAAACCCCCATGGAAGCCCCCTCAGAGACCCTTCCCCAGATTTTAGTACACTTGCACAATGTATTAACATATGCATTAGATCCTCTGAAAGTAGGTGTGTACTTCTCGGAAATTACATGAATATTCATTTATTTTATTATATACACTAAGTGTGCTTTTGTCTTTTGGCATGCATGTTAGGTGGAATGATCCACCGTGCATCCAGTGCTGCAGTAAAGAATGCCTGCCTTCTAAAACTTCAAACTAAGTCTTAGGGGGTTCTTTTGAGACCAAATTTACGGTAACAAGCCTTACCCGATTCATCTTTTCTCCACTCTTGAGATGGGGCTGAAGGCACGTAGTGCACCCCCATGTCACCATGCGTTTTAAAAGAAAAAAAGACATTGATTTTACTTCTGTACCCTTGCCATGGTCTTCCAAGGAAAGAAACAGTCAAGTTTCCAAAAGGTGTTTTATGACCTCAACTCTTATGTTTTTAAAATAAATAGCAACTAAAACTTTACTCCTCAGATTACTGATCAGAGGCAATGGAAAACAAGCATAGGAAGATAATACTGTAGGTCAGCCAATGTTGTAATTGTAAGTGTAAGGAAGAAGAGATGGGGGAAAAAAGCAACTATCAAGAGTCTGGCCAACCACTTGTACAAAACAACTTTGCTTAATGTATTTAGAGTCACTCTCGGGTAGAAATAGCTAAGCATCGCTGCACCAAGAGAGCCAGGAGATGCAATTAATGAGGTCACTGTCTACGGGAGAACTCCTGGCAGAAACCGAGGCTGAGGTTCCTGGCAGGAGAACTCAGGACCTGCCAGAAGCTGCAGGAGTTGGATGAATCAGATCTTCACACAAATGTCTGAGTGGGGAAAAAGGAAAAAAAAGAAAAACCCCACAATGTGAAAGCCACCCTGCTTGTGCAACTAACTACATTAAGCTAAAATTTAGTAGTCAGTGCCACAGGATATTTCAGTTGTATTTTTTAAAGCAGCTTTGAAGGCAACATCTGCTTCCTAAAAATGCAGTCCAGTTCTTCAGTAGATTTCTCCACCACTAGATCACAAACCACTATGCATACATGTCCATCATCAATATCCATCCCTGAGATTAAGAGATTGGTAACAGAAGGAGACTTGTGGGAGGATAAAACTTGCCTTATATCAAACAAAACAACATGAAAAGGATACAAAAAAAAAGACACGTGGGAAGTTATTTCAAGTTAAAAAATTTTCTTGCTGACAAGAATAATACACTTTCTTCCATAATGGAGCACATTGGTCCTCCTAATTTGCTAGTCTTGTAATCGGTAGCTTTATCTAAAAATTTTAATTCTAACCCTTCCTGCAATGAAAAATTCTAAACCTAATCAATGCAATTATGTAATTAAGGAAAATACGAAGTTTTCTTGCAAAAAAATACATTTTTATTGCTAATGCGCTTGTGTCATACACCTTGTCTACTTCCTTGAAAAGCAAAACAAATTAATATAGAGAAATATAGTGTTTCCCTGCTTACTCAGAATAAGAAGAAACAACCCTCCTGGACATGAACAAAAACAAGCACTGCATCTGTGAAGGTATTATTGACATATATTCAGAATATGAGGCACTGACTGGCCATGCAGAACAGACAAGACTAAATTATGTCCACATAAAACTGGAATTTTAGGTCTTCAGACTTTTAAAAAAAAAAAAAAAAAAATCAATCTTACAATAAAAGGTGTATTTCGTGACACAAAATTACAATCATTAGGTGAGTTACCCTACTATGAAATAATTTCATTATAATATGTTTAGCTCCTTAAAATTGTCTTTGTAGATAGTTTCCTAGTAAAATATTTTTTGCAATAAAGTAATTTACCAAGAGCCAAATTGCTTTGCTGCTGTTAAGACTTTCTCCTTTACCTATTTTATTTTTGCCTTGACAATGTATTTTAAAGGCAGTAAAGCAGAAAGCAGTAAAAGAAGCAATAATGAAGGAAGAGACACACGAAGTGATCCTTAATGGATTGTCAGCTCATGAAGGCAATTCACAAGCTGGAGCAAAATGAGTTCTACGCACAAAAGAAATCAATACTCATTGTAGCATCCTTCCTGCTACACTGCAATTTATCAGCTAAGCAGAGCACTGTCACGTCTCATAGGCCTCAGAAAACTCCCTGCTCTCGGAAGCAATATTTATTCTCCACGGGTTTCTCCCCAGCTGAATCAGATCCATGTATAGTACCCATGTGCTGACTCGCAGAAGGCCCGAACAAGGCAGTTTCTTCACCAACAAAGACCAAGGAGGCACCTGTATAACATAAGCTTGAGAACCACGCACAAAACAAGACATCCCTGGAGTGCCATCTATCACTCTTATTGCTGCTAACATCTCTTTAGTTACCATATCAGTATTTACACAAGTAAATATACCGTAACATTTATCATTTAGCTTTAAACTAGGTACATATTCAGACTACATGAAGTTTGCGTCATGCAATGTATTTTAAAAACAGCCATTAAAACAGCAAACACTTTCTTAAAAATTAATACATTAAAATGAACAAGGGACCATCCATATACTTACATTTATGAATCCAAACATTTCGGAAGTTGTGAAGAACAGTAATAATTTTGCCCTGGGCAAACTCATAGTAATAACACTACTACATCTAACCTTGAAATAAGTAAATACTTCCCAAGTCCTAAAATTGGTCCTCACAAGCCCAATTTATTAACATGAAAATTTTTGAATGTAATTCAAATTCAGAGGCATACAGCCCCGCAAGCCTACTAACGTGGCTGGAATAAATAAGACTACAGAACCAAGCAACACGAAGGTCACAAACTCACCATTTACCTAATGGAGCATATTTCTGCATTTCAAATTATCTGAAGTCTTTTAATGAAACATTATGCCGTTAAATAAGATAACCTCCCTGTTAAAGAAGTGCTCACCTCAACTCACTGCGGTAAGAAGATTCCTCGATGCAGTGATCGGCTTCGACAGGGTGCGAGTGTTCTCAGTAATTAGCAGTGACACAAACCAAGATTGAGTGGGCAGAAACCTCTTCCTGGAGAGCAATGATGTCAAACTACCTGCTCTTCCATAGGACACAGGAAGATGCTTGGAAATTGTGGATAAGTGTTCTGAGATTGGTTTTGAGTTGCTCAGAGGTCAAGCTATGAGTTTTCAAATGGTAACTTTCAATCCTGCCCCGGGAAGTTTTAGAGTGTCTATTCTCCCTCCTTCCCCTTCCTCCAGACTATATGGCCAGTGTTTAAGACACCTTTGGCATTGGTACAGTAACTACGCTGTCCATTTCACTGGTAGCGTAATAGGAAAAACTGGAATGAAGGAAAAAAGCGGAACTGAAATGGAAATGGGAACACACCATTCTGTTTCATCAGACTCCTCCATGCACACAAAGCACCCTGGATACTTGTCAGACATTAAAACATGGGCCGTAATGACAAGATCACCCTTGCAGACCAGCTCAATTCCCTCAAAAGGTAAAATTTACTGTTCCCTCTGAAAAAAAGAAATAAATCTTAAAGGCAATCACTCAAACCCACAGTCATTTCATGCTTCCAAATACCAGCTACAAAATTCCAGAGCTGAAAACCCCAATCTTTATTTTAAATATCCATTATAAACAGTATAACGAAAACACACTTTTGAGGAAAATATAAGAAAACTCTCAGATGTGTTTTCAGAAAAAATTTTGATGAAATTTTTCTTCTCCTCCTTTTTATTAACAACAGTACCAAACCAATGAAGCAGAACTGAGGAGTAACAGTGAAGCTACACTTTTTAAAGACTTTCCCCTGAGCAAACAAGCATCTTCAAGAGCTGATCAGTTCTTCTTCTGATACCTTGCCTCCCTCTCTCAAAGAAAGAGAAGATTTTGGTCAGAAAACTTAAGAAACTGGTACAATAGACAGAGCAAATTTGGAAAAAAAAAAAAAAAACAAACCTCTTGGGAAGATGCTGCCTATATTCTGGTAATCTTGGCCATTTCTTTTTCTAGAAGATGTCCCACTAATTGCAATGGAAGTACTCAGAGTAAAGTATTAGTTCATGCAGGTAAAGCACTAAAATCTAGGTCTCATCAGGCAACATTTCTCAAACACAAACAAGTCTACCACAAAATTTTCTGTTGAGTTTCTTTCAG
Source organism: Strix uralensis (assembly GCF_047716275.1). Taxonomy (NCBI): domain Eukaryota; kingdom Metazoa; phylum Chordata; class Aves; order Strigiformes; family Strigidae; genus Strix; species Strix uralensis. Next base: position 8,637,193 of record NC_133977.1, on the reverse strand, counting down.
CTAAAGAGCCTTGGAGCACCATACATTAACGTCAGGAGGACCACAGAAATTAAATGGGACGTGACAGTGAATGCCAAGAGCATGTGAGAGAGAAAGAGAGACGGTGTATAAAAGATATTGCCTCCTAAAAAATTAGTAGGAAAAAAGCTTGAATAAATATTGTGAACATAGTTATGAAATTATTTTTTTCTTAATAAGCTTCAACACAAAAATACAGCAGACTGACATATTTTCCTAAATTATCAACATTTAGTATCGCTTCAATACGCACAGAATCCTCGAGGGTTTGTTTGGCAAAATAGTTAAACCTAACACACACAAACCTGATAATTTAGTGGAGAGGGGAAAAGAAGGTCTGACTGTATCAAAAGTTGCTAGTATCTGATGAGCTATGCTGCAAAAAGAGAGCTATGAAAACACCTAGAGAGCCCCAGACATAGAACTGCTAACCTTGTTAAAAGGAAAAAAATCAAAAGGAAATAAAAACCATCAGTGGTAACAGACACTGAATTTCAAAAACAGACAGTGAAGATCCTCTGACAAAACCCTCAAAAAAATAAAGGAACTTTACAGAGGAACTTGCTGGAGCTTTGGATTTATTTCCAAGACACTTATCTTAAGAGTAATGCAGTGAACAGGAGGACATTCAGTAAGAATATTCTTTCACTGGTTTAAATAGTAGTTTTCACTTTGGTCTTAGAAACCTTTGGACTGAAAGATCTCTCTGCACATTTCAAATTTCTATAGGATCTTCCAGTTCCAGAGCACTTGGTGAGGGCGTGCAACAAGAGCTGGGTAGAAGGCCTCAGCCAGAGCCGTACTCAGTTGTAGCTGCCTGTAAGGTGATTTGGATGAGGATGTGTTCATTATTTGGCACTTCTCATCTACTGCTGGTAAATCTCCACACAAACAATGAAAACAATTATTTGGCAGATTACGGAAACAAAAGACTTTCCCTTCACGAATCAGCAGTTTTAAAAATAACATTAAACCATCCATGCACCTCTTCATCCTTTCCTCACTAATCTCTACCACTCACTCCTTTAAACCACCATATCCTGAAAATACACATTAACCCCAGATCCTTCACACACAACTCCACTTCCAACATATAAAACTCAAAGGAAAAAAAACTTACATAGTACACACATAGTTCTGTGCCCTATTCATAGTTCATCAGTCTGTAGGTCACTGCTTAAGACTTAAAGCAGGATAAGATTAAAGATTAAAATTTTGTACAGTCTTTGTACGAGCAGAGACATTTTTTTGATTTCTTCTCATTGGAAAGGTTACATTTAGCAGGAAGAATAAATACCTTGGTCATTTCAATGTAACTACAGTCTACCAATAGTCCTGGTTTTCAAGCAGTGAGGAAGACTTCCTCCTACCACTACTATAACATATTTTTTAAGGGCTTGACACATACAAAATAAAGCAGGTTGATATGTAGGTAGGCTATAAAAACAAATATATTTGTGCAAATAGTTCAGGTACATGTATGTAAACTATAGAGCTGAATGTTAAAAGTTGAGCACGAAACCTGTACATATTTAAAAAACAGACATACGCATACATATGCACCTATATATGTATTTTATGTACACACAGAGTACATATAGATAAATGATAATCAATAGCCAAAGTATGTAGCCACTGGACTGAAAAAGCATGCTTAAATTCTCTCCATAATTACTTCAGTAAGAAAAAAGAAAACTGGAATGGATAACTCATCCCTACTTATTACAAGATTTTCAGTCACTTAAAGGATAATATAATATTTAAACAATTTTTAATAGACAGAACTAGCTGCATCACCTACTAGTAGCCAATTATGTTAGATTTAGACAAAATACTAACCCTACTAATGTGTATATACATCTTTTTATTGACTTCAATATAACCAGTATTCCACTTTCAGCACCGAGTCTGGAAAACCAGTATGCATTCTCAATATTTTGAGGCCAAAACCTATTCAATATGCTTATCTAATTTATAGGTTTTGTCAGACATACATACAAGCTGACAGTCCAAAAGAGCTTCCAGCTTGAAAAAAAACCCAAGATTTCTTACAAATAAGTTGTGCCTCTTACCAAGACATGCAGAGATTAATTAGTTTATTTATATTACTACATTTTTTCTGTGTTTGCACTACATGTTTCTCAATAACATTATAGCCAGATGCTTCAGTTCTACTAGGTCAGACCTTTACTGTCTCCTTGTCACATACACAACATGTATATACAAAAATCAGAACTTTATATATGGAAATATTAAATTGTCTGTTTTCTCAACATGACAGGCCTGGACCAGAAGTCACCATTCCAAGTCAGTGATACACACTGCCATGCACATCAGAAGAACGTGCACATCTACCAAAACCAGGACCACAGACAGCAACTGCAGTGCTGCCTTTCCAAAACAGCAAAAAGAGGAATGTTACTTTTCCTCTGGTTATCAGTAGACTCAATAGAGTTTTATCACTCAGAAGATATCGGCATTCCTTCTTCAGACACTCCAAGCATACTTAACTTTACATGTGAATTTTCAGATTCTTACTCATTTTCACTCCTTTATCAAAGAATTTACTTCCCTGCATGACAGAATCTATCAGATGAGAAAACATCAGGGGTAGTCATGAAGTTTCCGAAAGGAATTATCACAGATTATAACAAAGTTGTCACCTTAACGGGATTTGTCACACAATATTTTAAATTAACTCATTAGATCTACAGAGGATAACAATTACATTAAAATACAAGGACCCAAACCTGAATCAGTCGTTAGGTCCATAATGGACTCTATCAACTCACGTGTAAATCCCAGGCAGCATGCCCAAGAGCTTGGGTTTGCATGTTTATACCAGAAAGCACATGTTGCAAAATACTTCACTTAAGCCTTTTTCTTTTCTCATGCAATCATTTAAGTAATTTAAATAATATTATAGAAGTCTTTCTTGTATTAAGGCATCTACTACACTGTGAAGAACTGTAATCTGCTCTAAGTTCCTTTTTGGGAAACCATCTCCTTTACTCCATTAAAGTCAGTTCTAAAAAGATCAAAATAATTAATCACTTTATCAGTTAGGCTAGCAGAATGGTAACACTGCTTAAAAAGAATAAAACATAATATACACAACACTCTTGGTGATACCCTGGTCCTTTCTCAGTGAGCTTTGGGACTTGATGGAGAGCAGGAGGAATGGAAGAAGCCTCTGGATAGCTCTGGAACCTGTGGTGCATTAACATCTACCCGGTTCCTACCACATTCGCTCTAAACATTCAGTGGCACAGAACCCACAGCTGTCACGAAGAGAAGGATTTTGCATTCATGAAAGCAGCATGAACCTTGGAGGGGTCAAAATAAATCTAGCCTGTAATGTCTCTAACCCCCTTCTAACAACTGGTTATAGTGAGAAAATCACCTTCTTTTACATCAGAAATCCAAACAGGGGGGGAAAGGGAGAACTTAAAGCATAGTGTCATCAGTAGGTAAGCAGACATGGCTAATTTACTACGTGCATATTCACAAAATGCTTTTCAAAACGTGTATGAGAACACTAGAGACAGAGATGCTGACAGGAGCATCAGTTGCTAACACATTTCTTCTCTAACCTTTTCTCCTCTTCATACACACCAACCCAAGCAGTTAGCAACTGCTACTTAATCCAAATCAGAAGATGCATACAACTGAGTTTATCTCAAAAGAAACCACAAAAAGGCAATCAAAATCAATTGCCAGTCTTCTCAAGAATGCCAAATACCTAACACTCATGACATGAGACTGGAGCTCAGACAACCTATGCTTGCTAACTGCTGCCCCAGTGTGGTGTATGTTTTAACAGACATAAGTATCTGGATTACAAAGAAAAATAATCCTGCTTCATACTTTTCTCATATTCCTTCTTTTGGATTTTCCTTTAAATCTCTACATAAGTAACAGGGAATAGTGTGCTTACGGAAGATCGCTATGTGTCAGATTCCCCCTGTACTGGAAAAGAACCACCCAAACATACATTTCTTTTATTTCCCGATTCAACTGTTCCTTAATTTTACCTTGGGTTTGTCAAGCCAGATACACAGCCAGCTTTACATCCCTGCCCATCCCCTCAAATCAAGGATTTGGGAAAAGCTGACTTACACAACAGAAGAAAAAAGGTTAAAAGTAGAAAGTTCGGGGGAACAAATAAACACTGGAGAGGAAACAAGAACAGGGTTCTAAGGGAAAGTCCAAAACGCCTTGAATCAGTCAGAGAGATGAAGCAGTATCTAACACCCATAAGAACAGACAGACACCTGAGCCTGTGAGGAACTAGGAACTAAGAGCCTCCCACTGAACTGCATCCTATTTTACATGTTGGTTTCTACTTTAAACAAGAGTCGAAATCAAATACACTAAACTTTAAATAATAAACTAAATCAAATATACTAAACTATACTGTAAATCAATCTAGGCTGCTCCAGATGATGGTGTCAATAACAACAAAAAATTAAGTACAGTGAAATTTAAATTCCTCGGAATTAAAGTGTGAGCCCATGACTCTGTTGCATTAATATCAGCCAGCTGAGCTGTTGGAGCTGTTCTCAGGTATGGGTCCCTCTCCTGGGAAAGCATCCCTCTGGCTAAGCCTATGACCAAGCCCTTTACCTCCTTTCTCCCTTTAGGTGCTCTAACTATACTTTATCCTTAGCCAGGTCACAGCCAGCTCTTTCCTGGCATCTCCATATTCCTCTCTGTAAAACTAACTGGTGTGGCAGACTCAGTCTTTAATTCCCCTTTTCAACAGCCCTGAAGAATACAGTGTCCCTTTTCTAGTCCAATGGAACAATAACAATGTATAAAAAAAATACACAAATAGTTGTAGTTTTTCTTTTAAGTCCCCAACTTGCTGATGACAGTTAACATAGTCAACTCCCCCAATCCATTTTCACCTACCCTGTTTTATCTCACTAGCTAATACTGATTTTTTTCCATTACACTTATCTCTAATGCAACAGTTTCACAGTACTCAAAGCCTTCATAAGAATTCATTGATAAAGACTGCAAAAATTATTAAAATTGAAAACATATAAGATATGGACATAAAATCAGAGTAGTTATAGATCTCTTAACACAAAAATCTTTCCCACCTCCCAGAAGAACCCACACCTCTTATGATGTCATCATATTGGATAGTTGGCCATAGTACAGGTGAAGATGAACTACAGTTCATGAGGACAAGATCCCTCAAGGACAAAGCTCATATTTCCAACCTTCTGCTGCTGCTCAGAAGTCAACCCTCTACTTTATTCCCTTGCATACTCTATAAACCAAGGATGGCACCACAGATCCCATCCAAAGTGGACTCCCAAGGTCACATTCACACGTGTTTATGGACGCTGAATGTGCATGCGGTCAGATCACTGCTGGAGCTCAAGCCTGGGTTAGGTCAGATACAAAGACGTATGTGAAATGGATTTTATGTTGGATTCATGTTGTTGGCAGGACAGACAACAGCAGCTCTAGTTTAACGCTAACATAGACAGGCTATGTGTGATTCACTGTAAAGTGTACTGGCCAAAGCTACCCTTTCACATCCAGATAAAGAGCGAGATCTGTGCTACATCCAAACATTTTTCTAAGTTTGGCAGCAAACTCAAAGGGCACATAAACTAAAAAGAGAGAACAGTGCCATACTCCAGACAACAGCAAAATTCTGTTTTCTGTTTATTTGCCCAAAGTGAACTAATACCTATCTTCTCCTCCACTACAAATGTCTATCATGCAGTCCAGTATTCATCCCCACTGTGCTCCGAAGAAATTGCATTTGAATAGACATGTCAATACTCAAATAAAAACTCCACATATGTAGTCCAACCAGAATGGTTAGTGATTCTCTACAGCCTACAAAATCTTCATATGAGGTACACTGTGTCTATGTAATTATTTATTACTAAAAGACAGGAATATAAAACACAAGCATCCTCTTTAAAGTTTGGTGTTAGGATGAGTGGAACTATGCTCACATAGCAGGTTTCCTGGAATACTTACTTTGAACTTGATAAGCAGACTTCTAAGATTACCTTACTTCCAGGCTAATTTATTTGTAAATTGCAGTAAGGTATTATAAATGTAAAGTACTCACTATTATCTTAACAATGATTAACAATTAAACTCTTCCATCCTTAGCAGACCTCCACAAAACCATTGTGATTTTATCTGTATTTCTCTTATTAGGCTAATTCCCAAGGGAATATATGATGTTAAAAGTTGCAAAAACAGATTTTTGAATAGGAGCAAAGCAATGACCTTCTTGACTAAGTTACTGTGCCTGGAAAAGCTCTAGATAAAATAACCTATCCTTCTTATAATTATGAGGGATCTGGGGGGAGGGAAAAAAAGGAAGTGCTATAATTTTAAACTAACTTACATGAATGCTACATGCCCTAAACTCCACAAGTAGATTTTGAATTAAAAGCATACACCAATTAAAGCAGAAGGACAACCAAAACCAAACAAACAAGGCCACGGGAGCAACCTGCGAACAGCAGAACTGGCCAAACCAAGAGAAAGCCCCCGGCAGAAGGGGAGAGGAGGGCTGACACTCAGACAAGCCTCCCTGCACTCACAGGGGAAAAGGAAACTTCTCCACTTCTCCAGCCCAACCAGACAAGAATAAAGGAGCCGATAAGCTCTCATATTTTTCACTACTTTCCTACATAAACATCTTATACAACATAATAGACCATCCTGTTGGGTTTTGGGGAGTTTTGGTTTGGTTTGTTCGGTTTTGGTTTTTTGGGTGTGGGCTTGTTGGTTTGTTCCCATGGGACTACAGATGTGAGTGCCAGGGCTGGAGATGTGCCAAGAGTTTGAGACCAAATTGGTAGGCAACAAGAAACATTTTCCCTTTCAACAAACAGTGAAACCACAGTACCACAGTTTAGGCACGAAGTACAATAATAATGATTTTATCACAGCTTTGCAGCTTTTAAATCATCATGAAAAATGGCAAATTTCTCCACATTTGTTTTTCACACTGAACTGCTTGCTTGTGTACTCTATTGCTCTTCCATGAGGCCAAAAAGACACAAGTATCTAGCAGCATTTCACAGAGCAAGAGGAATCTCAGTCTCCTTTGCTGTGCACTTGCTGCCTAAACCCCAGGCATCAGGCTGCAGATGAGGTACTGGGAATTCCCATTCTCTCAAATAAATTCCTGGTATTTAAAAGATAGTGGAAATTTGTAAGAGAGGGAGACGCAAAGAAAATTAAGCTGGGGTCTGCTGCTTAAATAGATCCTGTGCCTTTCATATATCTGTATGCTCTAATCAAAACTTGTATTTAAGAAGATTAGAGTCCAGTCGATAGAAAAGATGAATATTCAGAATTATCTCAAAGTATTAAAAAAAATAATTTAAAAATCTCCTCTCAAAAATACTTGCATCTTTGAAATGAAATAGATGAGAGCAGGAGAGAAGAGGGCAGCAGGGAAGAGCATTTATTATACATTTTTTCCAAAGTAAGATCATAAAAAAATACAAAGCAACAAACTTCATTAGTTTTTCTCTAATTATCTTCTCTACCAATATCAAACAGATGTATTCAGGATACAGACTAAAGTTAACTTCATTTCAATTACAGGACTTTGCTATCTGAATCGCAAGAAACTGCAGTACAAAAGTACAAAAAAACTACCCTACTTTTAATAAACCACTTTTTGGCAAAGAAAATTAGATCAGCTCAAGGTTTCTCCAATGTCATGCAACAAAGATGCTGCAGCACCCTCCCACCCTGCCTGGGAGTCATCTGATTCACGCTCTCGCCTGCCAGGACATGGCTAATGGCTATTTCCAGGCTTTGGCTTCCCATTCCCGTACCCAGCTGTGCTGAACTGCTCTTGTCCTTATGCTCTCTTTGACTAAGAGCCAACTAATACTGCTTGGATGTACCTGGCAAAAGCGAGTCCAGTCACGAGTCTTTTTCCATAAAAATCTAAAACTAGAAACAGAAAAGGGGGAAAAAAAAAAAACAAACTCAGGTTTTCAAAATACCTATGCCAAGTGGCAGAAAACGGTCACACTTTTACCAAAATATTCTGAAATATACAGCACTACCCCTGGCTTTGCACTGGAAATGTACAGTTATACCCCACACAATATTTACTGAAGCCAAAAGGAATTAAGTCTTGTTTGGTTTCAGCTTATTTTATTAAAAAATGAGCAAGACCTGCAATTACAGCTCATGTGACAATCTCAAAACTCAGTATTTCCCCCTGCTCTATCTACATTATTTGTTCATAAATGACTGTTTCTAGCTATACCGCTACTAAACTTCAGATCAAAATTTGCACATTATTCTTTTACTTTACACACCTATTTGAAAATTAGCTTGATCATATCTCTTTACAACTGAGAAAAGTCAATTATTTTTTTTTTCCCTAACTTTAACTACACAGATAATATTATTGAGCCAATAAACAACAGTAAATGTTGGAGGTGAAATAAGGAAGGTAGTCGGTAGGGATTTTAAGACGTGCCCATATATTTTACTCCATTTTTATTGAGCAATTTCTAGGGAGGCAAAATGCCAGCTGAACAGAAGGACCCAGTGCATGCAGGTAGCAGTCACCCCATTTAGGACTATTATGTCCAGTTGTTAAGCGGAGCTGTCAGCTCAGGTTATACATCAGTAACAACAGGAAAATGCATCACTACCAACCTAGCTACCTGGTAATTTAAAATATATACAAGTGAAAATACAAATGACCTGCCTGTATCTCATCCCATAGGAAAATAGTATTATTTAAACTCTGTGCAAAATACTTCTATACCCAAAACATGCTTGGCCACTTATTGTTTTTCTTTGAAAAAGGCAGAAATCTACAGAGATATTAGTCTTCCTCAATTACACAAATATAAATCTCTTAATGCATAAAAACATGAATATTCTAACAGTTATTGTAGCTTTTTATACACATCTCAGCATTTAGCTGTAGCAATGGTGAGCAATAATGTCCCAAAAGTTCACGTAGTACACATTTAATCATCTATTGCAAACACTTGCACATATTTTACATAATCAGGGAAAAAAAGTTGCATACAGACAACACAGAGAGGAGCTCAAACTCAACAGACATTTTGTCATCAACTTTGATGAGAAACCCTTGCCATTCAGGTTACCAAAGTGAGAAGGAGACTCAGAAACAAGAGTGTACTTCAGAGAGGTAACACACACCACTTTGGCCACATAAGGAGCTTCTCAGACAAAGGAAGCCTCAGCCGTGTCCCACCGCAGAGGAGTGCCATATAACCAGCACAAGACAGAGCAAGAGCAAACAAACCTTTCAGACATCCTGAGCTGTCCACCAGAGTCACTGTCCCAGAGACAGAGCAGAACTATCTCCAATTTTTTTATTTAATTTTTTTTAAATCTTTAAGCTAAATCAGTTTTTCCCCATGCTCTTTCAGATGTCTGGATCTAAGGCGAGACTGAACAGAAGCACTAAGTTATTTTGATGCCGTGATGTTGGAACAACTGCTAAAGAAATGCAAGAGGGCAGCTCTGCTGAGTCGGTGCCAAGATACTCTTCTCTATGTGAAGCACAGCACCTGATTTGACTTAATTACTGAACTTCTACAACAAATTCTGCCTAGTGTCAGATGAAAAAGTATTTAAGGTTTTAACCATCTTTAAATAACTTTTCCAAATATTGTGCCTTGTTTTTCTGGCCCAGCTCATACAACCCTAAATTAAAAGAGATTAGGAATTAAACATAGGCAGTGCGAGACTCGCAAGTTTTGGTCTGTGAAGGTAGCTCAATAAAGTGAAATAGAAAGGATAAACTACTTAAAGATGTGAAAAAAAATGGAGAATGCAGGGTTAGATAGCAAAGGTGCAATTCCTCCTACTGATGCTATTGCTCCTAATGAAGCCAGAAGGACACAATCTAAGGGGAACATGGATGGATGGACATGGCACTAATTCTGCCCTCAAACGCTCAGGAAGAGCTTGAACTTTTCTTGCAAATTCAGTTCTTGGGTGTTTACTTAAATGATATCTCCACTGATTTTAATGATGAGCAGACCAATTAATTTCAAAGGACACATGAATATTCTGCTGGAGAAAAAGAAAACCCAGGAGCAAATATAGTTAACTTAATAAAAACATCATGGGCTTTCATAAACATAGCATCAACCTCTCTCATACTTTAATCTCTCACCTGAAAAAACAAACCCCCTTTTCTAGCAAATGTTGTTTGGCAGAAGTGAGCTCATGAGCAGATGCGTCTGCATTAGTACTTCAGTTCCCAAAGCCTGCGCCTCTGGACATCCCAACTGCTCTCATTTACTGTGTTTTGATTCACACCATGGAGAAGTTCTGGAGCACACAAGTGAGACTGGAAAATGTACTCCAGGGCTTGTTTAATGCACTCCACCTGCTAATGGCCTTTCAGTCCACTGGGGCGGATCAGAACTAGCAGGAAGGAAAAGCCCTCAAGTCCACCCATTGCACATACTGGGGTTTTGACGCTCTTGCTCTACAAACCTGCTTCCCTTGTGCCTCCTTACTTAATAAAACAGACAGTGCCAACCATGTGGGGAAGAAATTCTATTCTATTCTAACCCCATCTGTGCAAGACAGAATGTTTGCACGCAAGCACATAATATGAAAATTTGAAATATTTTATTCTTGTCTTGCTTTATCACCTCATACACTGCAAAGGAAACAGTATAATTATTGTAAGTATAATATCTAATTGCACTTTCATGTTATAGAGTAAAATACTGATTCTGGAAATAGCTCAGTCTACATTATATGCAGACATATGGCCATGTCTACAGTATAAAGAAATTGCACCAGAGGATGCATCTCTATATTGATGTAGTTAGTGTAAACAAACGTGTACACAAGCAGATCAGGGACTTGACTTCAGACTAGATTTATTCCAATTCCCTAGATCCAAAGCATGTATTTCAAAGCTATTCAAAGGCCAGCCATTGGTTTGGACCCTTACTGATGGCTCAACATATATTTTGGTAGACTCACAGAGAGGAGTTCCATTTTCTCCAAAAGCAATCTAGCTCACCTGTCCCAGCACTGCCATGCAAATCACACCAACACATGGTAAAGGGGGAAAGGCAACTCACTTCAAAACTACAGTATCTCTCTGAAATTAATTATAATGCAGGTGCTGGCAAAAATAATTTTACAGACCTTAAGCCACCTCAGTGAAGCTCCTACGGCTCAAACAGGCAACCCCAAGTTCTCACAAGGTTGTACACATCAGCTGTCCTCATTCCTGCCCTTAACAGTAAGCAATGTAAGGCGATTCAAATTAGCTTGGCCTAGGAGGAAAGAAAGCTAAGCTGAATCGATTTACTCATTGTTTCTCAGGCTAAAAGCATGCTCAGATAATGCAGAGTAACATTTCTAAGCCAAGGTAATGCGATCATTCCTACATCCCCATGATTGACTTAAACATTCTCCAATTAGTACTATAGGAGGCATAAGTAGCTCTCTTCTGATTCCCACTCATTGGCATGGAAGGCCATGTGGAGATAGGTAGAAGTCTGAGCAATCTTCAGGATATTCAACAGGTCAGATATACATAACATATCCAAACACACATATATATTAAACACTAACATCAGAATAAACATGTGATTCAGTCACCACTGTCCAGTTAAAGCAGACCATACAAGGTATCGCACAGTGTATTTTATTATTGGAAAAGCAAGACATGACCCTATTTTAAAAGCTGTCACTTACTGACAACTTGTAATATGCTGTTACGAACACTGAAAATGAGTGAGATAGACAAGACAGACACTTTGCTTTGGGAAGAATGAGATCGGAGCCACTGGTACATGTCTCGGTCTCCATACATAAAACTTAAGTCTGATGATAAACAAATGTTTCCAAGACTAACAAGAAAAGCTTGACAGTTAGAGGATTGAGTGCATGTATGAATCTACCATGGGATTAATTTAGTTTACCTCTGAAATTCAGGCAACATTAAAGGAAACAGAAAATCTATTGCATACATTTGGAAAACTAACATTTAATATAGCTTAAGCAAGCAAAACATACACTACATAAGCAGGAATCTTTCCAAAACCCCACTTTTTGTTCACATGAAGAGAGTCAGGAGTGCTATGTTAAACTGCTAGAAAGGCTCATGATCCCTGCCTGCCTTGCAATTTGAACATATTCAACTATTATTCTAACATGCTTAATGAAGTGTAATGAAGCCAGTTCTCTTCTGATATCTGACACCTTTAACCAATTAACATATTTCAGTACAAACTGTGTTTTCAGGTAGTTAGTGGATCTAAGTATAAAATAATCAAAAAATGTTTTTCCTATCAGTTGAGTGATTGTAACATTAAAAGATAGTAACGTTATTGCATAAGAACTGCTCAGCTTTTTCCTGAAAGATGCTGGTCTTTAAATATTTCAGAAAGTTGCTTTTTCAGGCTTCGAGTGGCAATAAATATTTTTAAAGATGTTACCTCCTCACTGAATGTCTCGTTAAGTGGCTTTTTTGAACAAGATAGCTGCTTTCCAGCCATTTAGCTTTTCTACACACTCCAAACATCAGCTTGATGAACAGCACGTACGAGTGCTGAACTCCTCACAGCTGACCTTCTTCCATGCGCATCCACAGACCAGCAAGCACATGCGTGTGTATGCGTAGGTAGCACTGAATTACAATACATATGTTTATTAGAGTATTTGATTATTATTGTCATCTGGAGAGACTGTTCTTATGGGAGATGAGCTGGAGAAAGCAGAAGGGAAACTGTTCAAAAAAGCTTCAGTGAGGTTTGACGGTTAGGAGGAATCAGAAGTTTCTCAATCTTGTTTTAAACATTTCTCTATGCCTTTCAGAAAACACAGTTTCAGCAATATTAAATTTTCAGTATACGCTTTTTTAGTATCTTCTTGACTTTTTGACTTTATGTAGCTCACAAGTAAAACAGAAGGAGCAATTCCCAACATAGCTCGTTACATACTTGAGCAAAGCTACATGCTTCCACAGGCCCTTGAGATCTGCTCAAGAAACGGCCAGAGAGCCACAGACTTCTCTGGAAAGTCCATCTTTCTGCCAGTATGATCACTGCCCTCTTCCAGCTACCAGCAGTTGAGCCCGCCTCAGCATCTCTAGCAATGCTACTGAAGCAATCCATATGCTTTGCTACCAGCCAAGTCCTCCTCTGCTTCCACACTCTCTCCCCATTTCTTCAAAATCAGTTTTTCATTACTTCTTTACATTTTTGTTATTAACAACAGCTCAGGTCTTTATCTTACAGACCTGAAGGCAAATTCACCATCATGATGAAGGACAGTTTAAAATGACAGACTTCAGTTTTAGCATTGTGTCTTTGTCCAAGAAAACCAAAGATCGTTATTGCAAGAAATTTTTACAAGAGATCTCTTCCATTTTCGTCTGATCACACCCTGCTTACTCAAGCCTACCTGAATACAGCCTTCATCATGCTGTTCCTATTATAAAAGGAATAATGATCCTAAAAATACATTTTATATATGTATACTTACGTGTGCACACACAAACACTCACCCTGGTGTCCTAGTCGGTTTCTATCAAAAGAAATAATAGTAATAACCATGTGCTCATTTAGAAACACAAACTGAGTTCTGTCATCTAGTCAGGCTTTATGAGGATTTTTCTCACTTGTAACTGCTCACAAGAACAAATGTGGAGTAATACAAGCAGTGAAATAGAGTAGCATAAACCAGTTTTACCATTCTCTCATTTGCAATGTCTAAATACAAAAATGGTCATGTTCTTCCAATCAGCTAAATGCCAGCTGCAACAGTATCATTAAATCTGTACCAGATCTAACAAATTAATGAGCAAAGCAATTAAGACTGTATTAGAGACCTTATTCTTACAACATAATCAAAAATGCTTCTTTACTTCTAACCAAAAAAAAAAAAAGGTCAAAACAAAAGCTCGGGGCTTGAATTCTCATTTTCTGATTGACCAAAGTGAGTTAATCTAGTTCTAAAATTGGTTTTGAGAAATAATTTGCAAAGATTTGGGATATGAAATGGAATGAAGCTCAAAATATACAAAAAGGAAAGAAATTAGCATTAGGTATAGGCAGAAAGGAAAAAATTCAAAAAAGAGCACGTGAGAAAGAAAAGCAAAGCAGGAACATGGGACAGACAGACATTAAAGAAGACAGAGACTATAACAGAGAATTGCATTTAGCAAATCACCTTTTCAATTACAAGTAACGTAGTCATAGGCAGCCCCCAACCCTCCAAATGATGGATGTAAAAGAAATGGAACAGGGGAATAGGAAAGGCAGCAAGAAACATAAAATACTAATGTTTACTGTACTTTTTTTAAAACAATAATTGTTGTGCAATGTCAAGGAAAGTAATCACTAAATCTGTTTATTTTCTTCAAGTATTTCTCATACCTAGAGCTTTGACATGAAAATGATTGCTCACCAGACAATCCTGGCATCCCAGCATTTTATTTCATTTTTTAAAGTGTTCAAGCATGCATATTAACTTGTCAGCATTGTATTTTAAAGTTTTATGATTTCTTTCCTTCCTTTCATTGCCAAGTTTGGTACTGTAACCAGAGTGAAAGCCAGGTAGCCATGCCACCCCAGCTGGCAGGTTAGTCCCATCCCACAGGCACCCCACGCCCCAGAAAGAAGGAGGAGAGAGAAGAAAATGGCACAGTTGCCCTGAACCAAGATAACATGAAATGTCAGCAAGTTATGTCCTGTACTTCTCTGCAGAGATGGAGGGTGAAAGAGAACAGACAGATGTAAGAGCTAATCCTGTTATGAAAAAGTTGACAATAACAGGTATTTCTGCAGCCTGGCAGTCTATGGCATCACTGGGAAATGGATGTTGCAAAAGCAGTATGCTTCTTCAGATTAAATAAACACACTTCTTGACGGCTCTCATGTTTCATTACAAGTAAAAATTAACTTAGGGGTATTGGTGACTAGCATTTGTCTGCTGTGAAGCTCAACTTTATTCAATTTATGTCTGTCGTTTTAAAAATTCAGTCTATGAAGAAATGATGGAAGTACCTGAAGTCGTGGTAGATGGTAAGTGATGAGAATGCCAATCTATTCAGGATGGTGAAGTTGAGAAAATTGAATTGTACAACTGTATAAGAATCAACAGCGACATCTAAGTTCAACGCAACGCAGGTATTTCCAAATATTTGTAGTGAAAGGAGCAAATTTGATGGTTTTTTTTTCCAAAAGAAATCCTTAGTGGCTTCAGATCATACCACTAGCCAGAAAAAGCATGTAAGAAGAGTCAGCTAAAGTGGACTGGGAGGTCAAAGAGCTGCAACAGAAAATGGACATACCCACTGAGGTGATGTTTGCACAGAGCAGGATAACAGCAAAATGCTAACCAAGCTAGGTAGATTTCCCACAGATGGGGGGGGGGGGGAACACGGGGCGGGGGGGGAACAAGGCAAAGATTAAAAGACAAAGAGGTCAGAAATAAAACTTATGTGTCTGTGCAGAAATACTTAGTATTTAATTCTGCTCTTTCACAAGGGAAAGTATAAATATATATGCACACATATATACAAGTTTGAGCAATTAATAGTGCGAAAGGAAATAAATCTGTCAGCTCCTGGCAAGGATCACATTATTCTTACAAAATACAAACAAGCCTATCTTACAAGTGTTATAATCGGGGATTTATCAAAGCACCTTCCTGAGAAGTTGAAAATTATATCTGATACATCAAAGGCTACAGAGAAGTCACAGCACAACTAAAGGCTCTGGAAAACTATAAACTCTACCCATAACCAAATGCTGCATTTGCGGCAAGGAATTTGATGAGTGGAGGAGGGAATTGGGGAAGTGATAAGAATAGGATGAAATGAGTGGTCCCAATGATGCTAGCAAGACTATGTATAGAATAAGCACATGCCACTATAAATACAGACTGCACGATCCACCCCCAAGTATCTATACATCAAGGAACCACTAGCAACATCCATGGAATTCTTCTAATTTCACCTTTTATATGGACTACTGGGAACCATTTTGATAGATTTATGTTGAAACGCTGGAGTGAGTTCAAAAAAAAAAAAAAAGCCACAGCATAATCAAGACTAGAGGAATTGATGTATGAAGAGGAAAACAGCTATGCGTGCCAAGCTTGGAAAAGATGCAAGTAATGAGGATTCTTACAGCTTACAAGTATCTAAAGGATGTAACCATCGAGGAGGGACAGTAATTAGTCAGGACAAAATGGGCTTAACTTCAAATAACGCAGAGGAAACACAGTTGCAAAATAGTAATAGTATCAGGAAATGCTTCCTGACAGAAAAGTGCAACAACAGTTATTTTAAGGCATAGAGCATCCTATACAGATGTGCACATTAGATCACCTTACATGGCGTGAGTTGTAATCTACACCTCCATGAAAGTATAGTCATGATCCTACTAGATGGCTGCGGACACAGGGGTCAACCAAAGAGCCTTTTACCATTCTTTTTTTGATGTGAATGATGCTGCCTTCTATTCCGAACCAAACTGCACAAAAGGTTTGTATGGAAATATAACTATATTGAGTACTTATGGCTATTCATTTAAATGAAAATTCTGGAGTGATTACAGCTAATAAACATGCTATTTCTAAACCTCTGAAGTGATATTATGATTCTGATAGACCATATGGTTTCAGTGTATTTATACTGCAATGAGCTCCTTGGAGCCTTTTTGCATGTCAGCTGTGACTGAGGAGGTGTACTGGGGGCACACAGCAGGTTTGGGTGGTGGAGGGGCTGCGGGGGGACCTATGGTGGGACCTATGGTGGGACTTGTGGTGGGCTATCGTGGTTGGTCGTGACACCGCTGTGAGCCCCTCACCCCAGCTTCCCCACCGCCAAATTTAAGGAAGTGTTTCCTCAATTTAAATCTTCTTTACCAACCTCAATACCTGAATCAGTAATTGAAAGTTGTTATTAATAGATAAGGAATTAAATTAAGCAAAATTCCCAGTGTTGAGCCTGTTTTGCAAGCAACAGGAGCAGATGCTTTTCTAGAGGTCGGTCTTTAATTTACTAAGACCCCATTCACTTGCTGACAGCATTGAGCTTGATCAAGACCTCCTCTCTCATCAGGAAAGTCATAGCTGCTCTTAGAATCCCCCACAAGTAAACAAAACTGAATAATATAAAATGTCACCAACTTCTTGCAACATCAATACTATTCTTTAGAGGTATGACAGGAGAATCTCTGAAGAAGAGGCACACTAAGCATTGCTTCTTCATAGGTCACTGAGATATTAATATTTTTTACTTCTTTTCACTCTGTTTCCATAGAGTTATGTCATGAGACAGAAGTACAGTCACATTAACCCTATTGTAATCCTGCCATTCAGTTGAAAATGTGGCCTATTAGTAATTAATCTTGGAACTGAAGGTAATAATAGCACTCTCCACTTCACTGATAGCACTGCTCATCCTGCATTTATAGCTCATACAAGGGCCCTTGACAGGGGAGAGAGAACCAGGGCAATGTGTTAGCTACTGCAAAAATGAGATAGAAGCTACTGACTTTGTAACCTGTAATTCACCAAAAGCTTTTTCTTCATTACTTCTGCAGTTAAACACATACTTTAAAAGACAAAAGGTCCATTTTTTTCTCTCAATGCACACATGTGAGACTCAATGTTAATTGGATTTATGAATGCCTATTGAAAAGAGAAGAAACTGTAAAGATTTCACATTTGCAGGGAAACAATCAAAGGAACAATTTCTTGTGTGTCTCACTGATGAAGAGATGAGGAAATAATGGATGAGTCACTTTATGATTCAAAATTCTTAAAATAGAAGAGATGAAAACTCTGATTTCTGTACGGGTCATATTCATGTAAGGGACTCTTTCTAAGAATCCAATTTGAACCTTCAAGTGTAGTCCTGCTTCTAATTACCTACACTCCAAGAATAAATCATCGTCTCTGAATTGTAATTATACAGATTTGTTGCTGTAATTCAATTTGGCAGGTGTAAAATACAAGTATGATTTCCTCTACCCCCCCATAGTCTTCAAAGAGACACTGAACTTGAGCCATTTGATGATTTATTCCATATTGTAGCTTTCACATTTATTATGCATCAAACTTCTGACAGATTTTTTTAGAAAGCAATTATATATGGCTCTGGTTACTCTACTAACTGATTTGAAAATAAATCCAACATTCATCTCTTGACTACAACATAGTCAGCATTAGTCACTATCTGGCCTGCAACGACCAGAGCACTTCAAGGCAAGCTCAAAAATTCTGCTATTTGTGCTGGGGATGACGGAGAACATGCACAGTCTTCACAAGCACAGATTTGCTTTATGGGAACTTCTTCAAGGTTGGTCTTCTGCTCAGTCCCATTCAATTAATTGGAAACTGGCTGCCTGTATGAAATAGCCCCCTCTTACAGAAAAGAGAGATTCAGCCACTGATAAAGAGCTTTGGCACTGCCTTCCCTCAGAATCATACATAAATCACAAACTATAAGAAATGAGTATGATGACACACCACTATGTTAAACAATATGCCTGAATACACAGAGTATATATTAAAAATATAATATACAAAATATTTTATCTAAGATAATATATAAATATTATATAAAATATAAGCTAAGTATATAAATATTTTAAAAACCCCAAAATTAACCCATAAGCACACCATACCCACTGTATGAAAAGATGCAAAATTTCCTGACCAATTTCCTGTAAATATTCAAACCACAGAAGTATACACTGTCCATCCCACAGTGCAAGAGCTCTGTGGGCTGAAGAAGATAAGTTTTACAGCTTGTTCCTTACTTTTCCCCTTTTTGCCACAATCTGCATCTCCAGTAATGCAGGAGTGCAGCATACAATGCCTTTAGAAAATGCTCAGCTTGAGTTCTTCTTTCCTCTGCATAATGCTGTTCTAATGACAACAAATCAATTCCTCTATCAGTAGTGTTCCTCAGTACCTTTTAAAAGCCTTTCCAAAATGAAGATTATGTACTCCAGCAATTTTTAATATGAAAAAGTGTAATCAATAAAATACTGCTGATAACGCATATGATTTGTGGAGAGTGAAAGCTAAATATGAATTAGCTTTGGACAAGTTTGAGTTCATCATCATTCTTAATTACAAGTTGGGTCACTGACTATAAATTGCATGACTCAGCTTGGGAATCCCTAAAAAGAAATCATAAGTAAATCAAAAGAAATCATAAGGTGCATTTGATTTATTTGTTACTCGGGGCTGAAACGAGCACTGTATTTCTGACAGATTAGGAGTTGCCCAGAGAAAGTCATTGGAGACACTGCTCCTGCCAGTCAGCCATCATCTGGGACAAGGTGAGCCAAGAGCACCCAGGGGTCCCTAAAGGTCGCCAGCAGGACATGTTGCTCCCCAAGGACCCTCATGACAGAAGATTAAATTAAAAGCTGCTCTCCTACAGATCAAACATGGAATCATAACGTTAACTGAGGATGGAAGGGACATTTAGTCCTACACCTTGCTTAAAAGCACAGCCAAGTAGATTAAGGCTGCTCATCAAGGTTTGAGCATCCCCAAGGATGGATATCCCACAGCCTCTCCAGCAACCTCTTCCGCTGCTTGACCACCCTCATTTTTTTTTTCCTTGTAGCTGATCAGATTTCCCATAACCCAACTTGTGCCCATTGCCTCCTACTGCACACGTCTAAGAGGAGCCTGAGCAAAAATTCTCAAAGTCTGCTCAATTTCTCAATGCAAGCACCTGAACAAACAAGGCAGATACTGCCACCATGAATACGCTGACAGTGCCAGGCAAACATCAGTCCCTGAGCTATAGTTATTCTCCTTCTCCAGTTCCATCTTATCATTAGTCACAGTAATTGTTTGCAACTGTTTGGTAACTTTTCCTTTCTCTGTATGAAATAGATTGCTTATTTTTGTTTCCTTCACACACCTAGCTGCAGTTTCCTCTCAAATACAAGCGTACTGGAAAACTGCTTTCCTTCTCAGTTATTTATAAAGCAGGTCTACTCTGGGCACACTCTATCACCACCTGCAGTTGCCAGCACAATGCTACAGCTACCAGCTTTCAGCAGTTTTTGTAATTACACTGCCTTGACACCTGCATACCCACGAGCACTCAAAGGTGTTTCATAAAGAAACTCTCAAGTATTTTTGACATCTTGTTGGTAGCAAGCTCCTATCTCCATTCAACAGGCCATTAGTATCACAACTCCATAAAAATCTTTGGAAGTGGTCCTTTAAAACTGTTTTAATCTCTAGTTCTTAATTCTACCTGCTAGTTCACTCACATTTGCTATTTGCCAAACAAACAGGTGTCAGATGATTTAGTGGCTCATTTGCACAGCAGAAGGACAAGCAAATATTATGTTGACTTTTCTCCCTCATAAGAGAAAATTTTCCTTAACACTATCAGAAATAACATTACCATTAGGAAAATCAGTGCAAAAAACCAGCAAACCCCAAATCTATTCAGCAGTATATTCCACTTCTAATTCAAGAGTATTCTAAAGCATCAACTAACTATATTTTAAGACTGTATCATAAATAAGCAGCACAAAGTGTATTTTGCTTTAAAAAAAGTCTATGAAAAAACATGTTTCATGTGTATAAACAGATTTTTACTGCTGATGTAAAAGTACATAACGTTCTTTATGTAATTACATTAAGTTTTCAGCCTCACTTTTAAGCAAACCTAAACTTTATATCACTTATGACAATATTTTGTAAAAACACTTCTTAAAACACTACTGTAGACGATAGTCTAGTTGTGCTATGCTGCAAGCACATAAGAAGCCCAACATCTCCAGTATAAAGCTATTTATACCACTTCTTTGTCATTTTTTTTAAATTTAGAAACCAAACCAGGTGATTAAATAGTCAGTACTTAACACCCAGATAAACATCTTCCTATGCTGTTAAAAGCAGGGCAGCAGAATTAGTTTTGCATTAATAAAATAGGTAAGTCCTTTTTGGTATCTCCTATGAGTTTCTGTTTTCCTCAGTATTAGTATTTGGAGGTAATAAAAGCAAGTTATCCAAAATGCTAACACCAAAAAAAAAAAACAAAAAAAACCAAAGCCTTAATGTAAAAGTTAGTTACCTTCACTTCTTCACTGATTAATTCAATTCTGTTGGTCCAGAGAAGTTTATTACTGTATCCACAAGTTCATTTAAACCCCTCCCTGCCTTTGGAAAAGGCCACAGGAGCTGATGACACGCTTACTCCTTGCCCGCAGGGAGCAGAAAGCCAGAGTGCTGTCCTGCTGCTGGTACCCGTGTGCTGCTCAGGGCACTTCCCCATCCTCCCCTTCCACACCTCATCGCCACCCCGCTGCTCCTTCCCAGCACCGCCAGCAACCAACCCAGAAGTTACAGAAAAGTGAACGGGACAGGAGATTAGATGACTACAGGTTTTTTCCTAGCAGCGTTGCCGAAAAGGCAGAAAGCAAACCTGCGAATTGGGAACAGCCTAAGAGCTACGTGGCGAGCCTGGGACAGGCAAGGTTAGAGAGCAGCAAGGCTTGAAGTGAACAACTTTGGAAACAGTTGGCTGTATCACACGAGAGAATAGCGTGGACAATGAGGCAGGACCAAACATACAATTAAACATCTTTAAGCAAACTTCCCTAAATAATTATATATTTCAATAATGACAAGTTAAAAACAACAAAATAAAAGCATTTTGCTTTACAGATTTAGGCTCAGATTGTTTCATGGACTGCTCGACTAGACCGCTGTATGCATCAGAACCCTCCACAGACCCAAGAGTGTCCCCAGGTTTCAACTGCAGACATTTTATCAAAATCCATTTTATGAAGTAGTAGCTGATAAGCTATTCTGTAATAGGTATTGTGGTCTCCTGTTAAAAACACTTTTAGCAGAAATTAAATACTTAGAAACTGGAGCTATTTAAACAGATACCCTAAAAGAACTATTACATTTTGCCACTCAAATCAAGTTGTAAGTGTATTTATTGAAAAAAAATCCATATACTTTACGAACACCTACACACAGAAAATACTTTTTTTTTTTTTTTAAATTACAGTCTCACAGGTCTCAGACACATTGATTTGTATTTGTATTTGCTGTGAAAGTACGTTATCAGTAAACTGGAAAGGAAGCAGTTTTCCTAGTCCAGAAACTTATTTCTATAAGGTGAAGAGGCAAATTCTACCAGACATTTTGCACTACAAAGTTTTAAAAGAGAACAACCTGACCAAGATTTGGCCAATATAAGTAATACAGCTATATGCTAGCTGTGAGAAATCTAGCAACATGAACATTTGAGTTGAGCTGGGTCCCAGAGGAGGTACCCTGATCACTTGCTATTTGGGGAAAGCAGTCTATCTAAATATATCATTTTCACAAAAAAAAAAAAAATCGTTTTAAAGAAATGCAAATCAGCACCGTCAGACAAAAAGCCTGACAAGTCCTAAATCATTTGTTCAAAGCAAGAATATCGATGAGATACTAAAGAAAAAAAACAACGCTCTCAGCTCCTCAAACCAAGTCTAAACCTCTTCCAAGGCGTTTCAAGAATTTTAAGTCAAAATCCTGTTCTTTATTGCATGCAATGCGGAGAGCAATGCCAGGCGGGAGATCTGGAGATTACTCTCCAGGTTTTATTTGAGGATTTGCTCTTCGACCTGTGGGGGAAGAATCTGCATTTCCTTTCCTACCGCACTATAACTACCACCATTTAAAATTCTATATTGAAAATATTTGGAAATTCACTATATGAACTAATTAAAAAAAAATAGGGTTTCAAAGAAATTCGTGTTCGCACACAACTCGGATGGTTCAGAACAAACATCTTCTGCCAAGGCAAAAACTAAACCCTCTGCCCAATCTGTACCCCTGCCATGGCTAGTCCTCAGAGGAAGGGAATCATAAACATATTTTAACAAAATATATTAATTACACTAGGAGTTTAAAATTCCAGTTTCCTGATGCCTTCAGGCAGTTTCTTATCTCTGTTGAAAAAACAAGGTTAAACATGACAAATATCGTGCCTCCTTGTGCGTAAATGTTGTTTTGTTTACTTTGGGGGTTTTCAAACAATATTAAGTCACAGCTCATCATATAACAGTCTCTCAAGAATGCTGGAGGAAAACGTTTGTTTTCGCTCTGAAAATATGTAGAAAAATAAAAGGGTCTGACTACTATTTGTTTATAAGGGATTGGCCAGATGAGCTACATTAGGAAGGCTTATTCCTTCTCCCATGTTTACATTTGAATCCAAGTGAGCAAACAAAAAAAACCAACGCGCTTTCTACCACCACCACCAGGCAATGTTAAAGAATCTATGCTACAAATACAGCCACCATCATTAATAACTGCATTAAGATATTAAATAATAGAAAATGCTCTGGATTGATTTTGTGGTATTATCTTAGTCCATCGGTACATCTCAAGATGCATCTATTCAATAGCTTTGATTTTTGCAGAGATTAATTGTTCCTCTTGGAATGCCTAAGTGCCATTCAAGAAAGGGGATATTGTAATTGTCACCAGTTAGGGGCATCCAAGATCTTACAGTTACTTATTCAAGTTGTACTTGAAAACCCAATGTGCTAAACTAAAAGGCTACTACTTAGAGTCCTCTAGATGTGCTCCTCACAGGTAACTATTTTTTTCATCAGGGTGAATCCCTGATGATAGGAAGGTCAGAAACCCCACATGTTCCCACAGCCTACAGGAAAGGTGAGACTTTCAGAATTGCAGCCTGCACCTTGAGAAGGTTCAATAAGTTTAATGAATCCAAAAATATGTGTTGTTTTGAAAATACAGAAGCCAACTTGCTGTTTTCTAGTTAGCAATGTGTTAAAACAACATGTTAGCAACGCTGCTTCCCAGTTTGGGCAACGTGTTAAAATTAATGTTATGTATCTCTGAGCTATGAGATTGCTACAGATATTTACATCAGAAAATATTCAAGGCAAAGGCTCTCCTCAGACTTACTCTTTAAGGCCTTGATCTGAAAAAACTAAACAAGTGTACTAATTTAACCATGGTAATAGTCTAATTACATTCAACAGAATACCGATGTGTTTGAAGTTTACCATGCATTTAATAAGCTTTTACAGTACAAAAGTCTGCCTCAGTAGTAGCTCTGAATCAGAAGCTGTCCCAGTTTAAATCTGCTGCACACTGGACTCCAGCTCCTATTATTTTCTGGACCAGACAATGCACTCATACATAGTCTGATGGACATGAGAGTGCAGCATCTCACTGCATGAGACTTGCAACCTCTCAGAGTTGCTCTGGAAATGCACCCGAAATTGTGACAGCCTCCTGTTTGCTCACCAAAACGACCCCGTGATGATGTTTTGAATCAGTACTATTACCAATAGCCTTATTAAAAAGTCACTTGCATTCATAGAAATGAACTCTAGAAGTAGAATACAGATATGATTGTACTGTTACTTCCATTTTACCAAATTATTTTGTTGTCTTCTGAGTAGTTGCTTTTCAATCATGATTTAAGTGTCACTGATTAACTATTCAAATTAAATTAGGTAGAATTTGTTTTGTCATTTTAATGAGTTAGGGCTTTTCATCTCTCATAGAAAAGATACGAACATTTTCAAGTTCCAAACTCAGGTCATGAGCATGCTGAGATGCCAAAGATATCAGCAGATCCACAGGGGACAAACCACCAATGAAAGCAACAGGTGATTTTTCTCCCTTAACCAATATAACTCTAGCCTAACAACTCTACCCTGCAAGGCTAAAGATGAAAACCAATACATGGAAATAGTTTTATTAAATTCTGCATGTATAAGACATAATTTTAAAATTACCCTCAGCTACTGGCAATATACAATATGGACCTGTTTTTACCGGTATTTAAAATAAACTTATGGTAAGTATTGTTTATTTTACATATGAATTAGCCTGAAATCAGCAGACATTTCCACCTGATCATGCAGAAGTACAACAGCTTCAGCTGTTTTACACTGTTTTACAGGTAGTTTACTGCTTTCTTACTGTAGCAGAGTATAGACATTTGTAATACAAATTCTCATAAAATAGATTTATGTCCACCACAACATTTACTTTAGTTGATCTAGAAACACAAAAATGTTCTACAAACTGTAAAAGAACTAAAGACAACAAACAGCCTGAACAACAGATGACGTTTTCAGAAGACACTAGCGTAGCAGTATATAAACTCCATGGAGTTTTTATAAAAGCAGAACTAACCACTAGGACTTCTAAAATAAGTTTTTATATAGAAGTATTTATATACACACAGAGGTATATAAATAAAAATTCAAAGCAGTTTTGTACAATGAACCTGAGGCAAGATAGCTGTACAAACAACTGGATTAATAAAAGATGATCTAAATAAACATCCAACAGCTTTTTAGACAGCCCTGTACCTGTATTGCATTTTACAGCTCAACATGCACTCCCTGCATCCATGTCCAAGCTGACTGGGAGGCATGAAGCTGTACGACATGACAGCCACCTGAAGTTCATGTGATCTTCCTCTCCACAAGGCTTACCACAAGGTCAGAGTTTGACTCCAGTTTGAGGTAACTTGTGCCTGCCTCCCTTGGAGCTGGGGACCACTATTTCAATACTACTCCTGAAGTCCCCTGTGTATATATTTATAAACAAAGTATAAATCCATATATATATGTGCATGTATCAAGGTTATTGTTATACACAGTAATAGATTTCTGTGTTCAGTACATTTGAAACTACAGTCGTTCATCCAACCACTTACGAGGAAATTTTTGATCTTACCTACTTTCTATCAGTATCAACAAGACACTTCAACTTAGAATTACAGTAGAATTTTATACCATATAAAGGTCTAAACTTTTCACTGACAGCCTTGGGCAAGAAATAGGACCTTACTCATTCTGATCACCAACAGAAAAAATATATTTGTCCAATTAAAAGAAGTAAACGAGCCCTACACGGCCAGTTCTCCATCACTGAAAATCTCAACAAAACAGAAACAGAGCCGTTTATACAAGTGGCATATCTCAGGGCGAAATAGCTGATATTCAGTCCCCACCCATGTGGCAGCTACTCAGAAGACCAAGACTGGTCTCAGAAGACCACTTCTCTTGCTGACCCACCAGAAATCGTACACGTAACTAGGATAATGCCTTAAAATGGTTCGGTTTATATTCTGAAAGACATTTTAAGGATTTGGCAAATCACCTGTGGTTGTGACTCCAAGCAACTGATTTCTTCCTCCAGAGAGCTATTTTTTCATACAAGTTTCAATACTTTTTAAGATTACAAACTGCAAGACAGCAGCCACAGCAAGGAAGATGAATTACAAAGAAAGACTAGCGTAATTTGACATCAATAACATAAGGCATAAAAAAAGAACACAGTAAGTGCGTTGAAACTTCAGGAGATCCGTGGACAAAAGAAAGAGTTTGTAGAAACAAATTTCTACAAACTGCTACTGCTAAAAAGAACAGCCATGGGAAAAGCTTCAAAGTCACCAGGTATGAACCAACCCTGACAAGAAATGGACAATATTCATTGATTAAAACACCAAGGCATAAGGAATATTACATAAAAATGCAGAAAGAGCATCAGAAATTTTCAACATCATTGCATATTACTGACCCACATGGAACACTTTGAGTTTCTTGTTCGAAAACCATCTGCCACACAAACACCAGACAGCAGTTGGTTCACTTGCAACAGCACTCCACCAACAAAAAATCCCTTCCAAAGAGCTGCCACAGAGCACTCCAGTAGTAGATTAGGTATCGTTATGAGACCGTATCTATTTGAAGGATATTTCAGACAGTAGAAACTGCAATGGGAGAGGATAAAGCCTTATCCAACAGCCCAAATACCATCAATTTCTTTAACCAAACTGCTGCATTTTCTGAAAGAATTTTAGGAGTTTGGATGCTGTTCTTCCACATGTGCTGAGTCTGTTTCCCATCAATTCATAATTTCGATTTATTTTCTTGATAAGGAACAGCAGATTATCAATGGGTAACGGTCCCTACACACACCAAACAGTCACCCCGTGTACTGTGCAAAGCTGTGCCATCGGACACCCAGAACTGGACGTAGATACATGTTCCTTCAGTTTCCCCCACCATCTCACTGAAGGTTCATTAACAAGGAATTGTTTCTTACTTAATTAAAGTGGGGTTTTACGGTAGCCTCTTTTCTCAGTTTGCCCAAATCCACCCTTTGCTTTGTTTCCTCTTCTGCCTTTCACTTATCTGCAAGGTCAGGTTTTCCCCATACATCTTACTTTGCAGAACAGAACCATGGCCTTCCCTTCCTTCTCCTACCTCATATCTTCATCCCTCACCCATTTCTCTCCACCTCCCAAATAACCCCATCTCAAAGCACTGCACTCAGTAGGCATTACAGGTAGATATGACTTAGAAAAAGGCCTAGATATGACTTAGAAAAAGGCCATGACTGGGACCCAGGCAATATTATTTCATCTTTTTCATCAAAAAATAACTCTGATGTTCTTCACTGAGGAATACGTTTTTGGAAGGACAAAGCTTTGTGCTTCCTGTCCCCTACTAGGCGAGCAAGGGTTTGTAGCTCCTTCTTCCTGTTGCCTTCTGGGAGCTTTGAACCAAAACTTCATAAAGCTTTAAATGACTAATTCTATGTGAAAAAGGACATGGGCAGAGGATGAGCACACAAGGATCACCTGCAGGGACAGTCAGGGAAAAGTATTTCTCAACGGCCTGTCTTGGAAGAGTAGGGCAAAAAAGACGAGTTGCAGGTGAATACCAGGTCACTCCAGGGTAGCACAGTAGCCAAAAGCTCTAAGGACCTTCCTCCCCTGAAACCTAACCAGCTCAGGGTACGAAGATACACTACATGAAATCATCTTGAAACCACAACTTCATCATTTGACTAGGACCAGCACTTTCCTACTTGTTGTGAAATTCTACTGTAGTTTATGTGCTCATCTTTCTTTCTAGATAGAGTGTAATGGCAGAACTCTGCAAGAGAAGCAAAGCTTAATAAATGTCCTAACTTTTGCACAGAAGCATTTCTACACTGTACAAGCAGAGGCTGTTTTCACGTTCTCCTCAGTTTACAAGGAAGCCGGGATTTTAGAAAGCTTGGAGCATAGATGGAGACAGGCTGAATGCTTTACAGCAAAATAGAAAGGTATGTCTGAAACAGAGCAGCTCCAAAATATTTCTGGTTTTTAGAGTCACAAATTGTAGTTTGTTTTAGTCATCTCCTAGTCTTATTCTAGGATGGAAGACATCAAGAGCCTATTAAAAGGATACATGCTTATCAGAACTTCCAAAGACATATTCTACGTTGTATTAATCAAGCTTTTCATTCTTTTAAGTTTGAAAGACTATTTACAGCGAAAGCGACTGATCCTCTGAAATGACATAACATTTGATTTTCCCATAGAAGCTGGTTGAAATGTACTTCAGCGCCTCAGAACTATTAGTCTGAACTATCCAATCACCCTGTATCACAACCCAATGGTACCTTCAGCTCTTTCAAATTAAAAATCAAACATAAATAAAAGTCTTGATGTCTACATACACAGCATTTATTTCATAGTAAAGGACTTCATTTTGCTGTCCACAGAGCCAACATCAAGAACTCTCCCTTTTTAACCCAGCAAAAAGTTTGAGTTACATGCTTGCTGCCCACAACAAAAGCTTTTAAAGGTAAGGTTTCTCATGGCAAATCCACAACCAATACTATCTTTCCTCCCCTCACATCCATCTCACTGAAGAGCAAGGTTGAGTTAAATTTCTTTCCAGAGTAAGAGTGTTTCAAAGCCTACGCAATATCTTTATTTGAATTTTAAGTCAACACCAGTCTTCCCCAACATAAGTTTGGTCACTAATGTTTTTACCAGTAAATAAATCAATCAGGAACACTGAGAATACATGGCTGCTTTTTTGCCAAAGGGGGGGGGGGGGGGGGAATTAAAAGGCAAGAACAAAATGCTATTGAAGCAGAGTCAGTTATGAATTGCAAGATAATACACAGTCCAAACGTTACATCAGAGCATTCTCAGTCCTGCCAAATGCATCTTTACTGAAATTGTTCAGTAGAAAGAAGGCAATGTATCATGCAATTATTTAAAGTGTACCAAATATTTCTACAGTAGGTCTTGGTTTCACAACTGTAAGAGTGAAATATTATATGCATATTGCCATCTCATGGATACTACAACTACTTGTTTAAAATTCCAAGAGTGTAATCCCGAACAGAAAAATACGCAGAATCCACAGCAAATAAAATTATGGTAAGATTTACAATGTGAAAGCAGGAACTTTACATTTGAAACAGTCCAAAAATCTGCCTCAGATTCTCTCGTAGTAGTTACTATTTTTATGACTTGGCTCAGACTTGCTTTAATCTCTTTATTTAGGGAGAAATTGCAAGCTTGCCAACTGTAGTAAATGTTAAGTACTTTAGTAAATTCCCCATCAATATAGGTCGTGCATTCGAGGGAACAAGAACGTGGTAAGTTCTGCTCCATCTCCTCCAAAGGGGATTTCGGAGTAAGACAGCGATGGGAGAGAGCGATAAACAACACAGCTAAGCCCCTCTTTCAGCTCCATCCTACTCTCCAGACATCTGTCCACACTTTGCTGTGCCGTGACTGAGATGCTACGTGATGCAGCTCACCCAGCCTGCTGTTATCCTACATCCCTCTTAGCTGAACGAGCAGGAGAGCACATGTATTGCCGATACTATCGCGTCATAACTCTTCCATTAAAGTTCAGTAATAGTAGCGAAGCGAGTCCAAACGAGTCAGCAAAAACCATAGAAAATCCAATAGGTGTACAGATATCAAAGTATGGCACGCGCATACAGAAACAGTTTTAATAGCCTGCACAGACTTTCCGGAGTATCTAGACAAATTGCCTAAACCCATCAATTTCTTTCAAACCCAGAGTTCTGCTTTTAAAAAAAACTTGGCAACCAGCAAACCCCAACGTATATTGTTTCTGAAGCTATTCTCGAACGAATGAACCTCTGCACCCAAGCAGCTCAGACCTCAAGCAAACAAGTTTCGGGTCCCTCCTTCACTTCACCCAGCAGGACCCCCCGCTGACCCAGCACCCGGTGACCCAGCCGCAGCCCTCCCCGCCGAGGGCTGCCCGCCCGCCGCCGCCTCTCCCGGGCCGCGGACGGGGGAGCCCCAGCCCTGCAGCTCCCCGCCGGGAAGGGTCTCCGGGCTCTCCCTCCTCCGCAGCCTCCCCCTCCGCAGCCAGCCCGGCAAGGACGGGCCAGCGCCCACCCTCCGGCCGCGCAGGCTGCCCCGGGGAAGAGGGGGAGCCGGGGATAGCCCCCCCAGCCAGGCGGGGAGCCCGGCGGGCGGGAGCCGCGGGCGCCGCATCCCCGCGGCGGTCAGGGCAGCGCCGACCGCGCAAGAAACCGGCCGGCACCCCCCGGCGACGGACACGCGGCGGTTCGCAGTTCAGCCAGAGCGGCTGCGAGGGGAGGAGGAGGAGGCAAGAGAAGAAGCCATTACCAGAGTTTTGTTCCCGTTCTTGCTGAGGGGGCCTCGGAAAACTCCCTTGATGTTGCGAAAGTGCCCGTTGCTGAGGTGCGCGGAGCTGATGACAATGTAGTAGCACTCCATGGGGCCGGGGACGGGGCCGCCTCCCCGCCAGCGGCGGGGCGCTCAGGCCGGCCTCGGCTCGGCGGGGAGGGCCGGGGCCGGCGGGGCCCCGCGGCATGTGCGGCACCGGCGGCCGGCGGAGGGGCGGGGAGCGGGGTTGGGGGGCGGGGGGGAGCCCCTCAGGCTCGGCGCGGCGCTGGCTGCCGGGGGAGGAGCGGCGGCACGGCCGCGGCGGAGCCGTCTGAGCTGCCGCCTCTGGCGGGCATAGTGTTATTATAGCGAGCAGCCTTGCCGGTCGGCTGCACTGAGCCAATGGCAGGGAGCCACTGGGCTGATACCGAGAGCTGTCAGAGGAGGACATCTGTCACACGCCGCCTTCACCGCCACCCACAGCCCCACGCCCCGCTGCCCCCGCCGCGGACGGGCCGACACCCCCGCCGGGGCGGTGCCGGGACGGGCGGGGCGGCGGCAGGTAAAGGGGAGGGGGGGGCGGGCAGGCCCGTTACCCCACCCGCAGCGAGCGCGCCGGGGCCCCGCGCGTGGGCTGTGCCCCCGGAGGGGCTCCCTTTTCCTTGGGGGGGTGCACGAGTGTGGCTGCGCCGGAATTTGGGGGGGGGACGGACCAAGGAGAGATGGCCGGGGGCGCGCCGCCCCCAGCCCAGAGCTCCTGCCCCTCCTCCCTCCCCTCCTCCGCGCCTTGCCACCGCTCCCTTTTTTATTATCTATATGTATTTAATGGCTGCCCCCCAGCCGGCCGGGCTCGTTAGCGGGCACTCAGCGGGACCGATCGCCGCCGCCCGCCGCTCTCGGCTCTCCTGGCCCGCGCCGGCGTAATTGGGGGAAATCGGTCATTTCTCATCCCCGGGTCGGGCAGGCTCCGTCCCGCCCCTCCCCGAGCTGCAGCCGGTGGTGCAGCCGCCGCCGCCCATCGCCGCCGCATCCCGCCCGGCACTCCGGAGAACCGGGAGCGTGCTGGCAAAACTTCTGGGTCACGGCGTGTTGGCGGGGGCGGCGGGATGGGCCGCGGCCCCTCCAGCGTGTCCGCCGCGCCGCCCTCCCTCCGTCCGTCCGTCCTTCCCTCCCTCCGCCGCCGTTACTCACGGCTCTCCCGGCGCGGCCCCGGGGGCGGCGGAGGCAGCTCTGCCCGCCCGGCCTGGCTGGGCCTCGGCGGCTGCCGGGCGGGCGGGAGGGCGCAGGGGTGGGTGCGGGCGCCGGCGCTGCCTCTGCCATCGTCGCCCTCAGCCTCCACGCACCTCGATAACGCACCCGCGCCGTTTGATAGAGCCCCCGGCAAACTGGGGATCGAAAACCATGAGGTACCTCAGCATGAGGTGTCTGTAATACACACCATACTCCCTCACCATCGTCAGCGTTTCTTTTTGCAGCTCGCAAATGAGAATGTGCTGCTAGAACCAGAATTTGTCTCAGTATAAGACATATGTTTAACAAAGATGCTCAAGTCCTTCCCCCCCCAAAAAAAAAAAAAAAAATCTACGATTTGCAGCTTTATCACGTAACACTTTAAACACTCTTAGCTGGCTCATCTTCCAGCCTACTTTACCTTTATTCTGGATGGCAAAAATCAAGATTTATGGGGTGTCATTCCAGTGCCAGAAGAGGGAACACCTTAGGAAATAAGCCCAGAACCATCATGTAACATCTGAAAATATCTCCTAGTCAGCATTTACTGCTGGCAACATAATGCCACCGTCCTATCACCTTGTCCTTCAAAATAAAGGAACTGCTTCCAGGAAATCAGGGGACACACACACTTTTCTAGCAGAAATTCCTGTCTTTGTGGTTTGTATCTTTCATAAAAGAAGCACCAGTTTATGAGTGGTACCTTCCTCTGATAAGCATTTTCTAGCGTTACTTCCCTTCGTACACAGTGAAATTTTGACAGCTGTCAGTCATCCTTCATCATTTTCAGTACCTAGGAAGGAATCACGGAAATGGCAAAAGTGGAAAGTTTTGACAGCTGAGAGACAGGTGAGAGATCAGAATTTGCAGCTTGTTACAGCCAAAACAGAGGGGGAAAATGTACACGCAGATAATAACACCATTTTTCTGCTTATGAGGATATACGTGTACATCCAGAAATAACCAGCAAATTTATTACAGTGTAAAAATGAAGTCGATATTATAAATACCTGATAGATTTAACAACACAGGACATTTAAGGCCTGGTTCCCTTTTCAGACATGATCACGGGAGTGGTTCTCTTTCAAAAATGTCAGAAGTTTAGGTAGGATGTTTAGGTAATGAAAAGCCATAAAATTATGCAACTCATTTCTAGGAATAAATCTGTTCCAACTTGGACTAGAACAACAATTTTTCCCACCATCTAAAGTTACTGATATATGTCAGGACACTTCTGCCTGGGAGTGAAACTCTTCACAGACAGTCTACTCCATGCACCCACCATTTCAGAGAATTGAAACATTTTTCTCTGAAATCCTTGCACTGACTGTTCTAGTGCATGTCACTGACACGTTTAATTACACCTGCTACAACCATATGCGGGCCCTTTCAGGGTTGTACGGCTGCTTTCTGGCCTTTCAGAGGCATGCAGGCACTGCTCCCACGCTCTTGTTAGAGCCCAGGACTTGGGAAATGCCTTATTGTAGCTACAGAGAAATAATCTACTCCCGTAGCCCAAGTCTGAAAGGATCAACAACCCTTGTAACAAACGAGAGTGCCCGAAACAGCTTTTAAAGCTGCTATAGCTTCTGCTAATGAAGACTGTTGTCCTCCTCCATTAAAGGAGGAAAAAAACCCCACAACTACACAACTAAACACCACTTGATTCCTCCAAAGAACTCTATAAAGAAATGTCAAGTTGTACTATAGCACCTAATAAGCAAAATATACATTTTGTACTCCTACTTATTGGCCTCATTTTTTTTTTTTGGCTGCTTCTCTGCTATCTCCAGTTTTCCCTGTGTGTCTTCCTTAAATCCCCCACTGTACTTTTCTTGCCTTATTCTGTTCCTCTATTGTGATCACACTGGCTGCTTCCTTTCCAAATACTGTTTTTTTAAAAAATCTTAATAAATTGCTAATTTCATCAGTCCCTAATCCCGTGGCTCCTAACATACCTTCAGTCTTACCTATTTCTGTCTCTGCCCTGCTCTGCTTGGTAAGTATCTGGGTTTTGAGCTGTATATACTGCTATTTATTCACACCTTGGCCATATAATAATAACAAGTGCTGCTGATTTACTCGTTCTCTTATTCTCCCTGATACTTCCCATTTGGAAAAATCTTCAAGGAGTTGTTCCTGTATAAGACTGCAAATACAGACTCAAGAAACAGGCTATAGATTTGAGAGACTTTCTGGAAAACTTGTGAACTAGAAGCCAGTGAACCAATTACACTAATTCACATACATTGTACTGGTTTCCTGCCTGTGACAGTACTCAGTATTCTGCATTTTAATGTTTAATAATATGCATCATTCAAGAAATAGTCCTGGCATAACCCAGAAAAAATATTCAACAGAATAAACAATCCCCTTTTGGTTAACAGTCTTTAAAGCATGGCACAGAGTAAGTGTTACCAAGTGAATATATCCTGAGAAATCATTCACTCACTCCTGAAACATATCCATCAAGGATAGAAAGAAATATCTCTGCTGTAAGTCACAAGAAACTCAATTCAGCTCCCATAGCAATTCTTATTGAATTCAATAAAATTCAGTTTATCCTAAGAATATCTCCCTGTAAGTAATCTGCTGTCTGAGACACACCTTTTTACCGTCTCCTGCACTTTCAGTCTCCTTTTATTGCGCTTTTTTTCCCCTTTTCACTTAGCCTTGGACGTTTTTCCCTGCTTCAGGTGTCTGTCATCCCTGCATTAAGCATAAGGAAAAATGGGAATATACTGTGTACCTTTTAAAGGCCATTATGGTGTAATAAACATTATAGACTATATTACAACTGCATTCATTCATCAACTATGGGGGTGGTGAAGCTAGAAAAAAGGAAACTGGGACACTCTGGTAGCCTAGTTCCTCAGCACATTCTTCACCGTATGTGAAGAGTACCAGAGTGGGTTCCCTATCTCAACACATGAGCTAAGTGGAGCACTGGTATCACAAAAGCTAAGGAAAGGCGACAGTGACTTAAAGCCCCGTGGCATGCAGACAAGTCGTGGGCTGTACCCTGCAGCCCTCGAAAGTCACAGGAAGAGGACTGCGAAGGCTTAAACGAGTATTTCTGCTTGATCCCAAAAGTAGCAATAGATTTATTAAAACACACTGTATTTTTTTTCCTTTCTTTGCTTCTTCAGCCCTCCAAAGCACATAATTTTATTTTACCAATTCAAATTTTTCCCTTAAACAGCTAAAACTTGCTTTCTTAAAGAATACAACACTTCAAAGATACTTAAGAAATGAAAGGCTTTTAACCAAAATAAAAGGGGCATCAAGAGAAAACCTGGTAAACAAAAGCAAATTAGTGAACAAATAGGAAAACAGTACATTTGGAGATCTAGGATAGCAGATGAGTTGTGGCCATTTATCAGAAGCAGATTATTTTCCTTGCCAACGTCCACACAACTTTTTCCAGAGTTAAAAGATCTGGAGTCTAAAGAACTGATCAAAAGTCTTCCACAGTCAATAGGAAACTTCACCTACAGTGAGCTTGGGCTCATTTACTGATGTAGTAGGTATTTCCATGGGAAGAAGCCCTGCAGCTCACCTCAGGACTTGGCATTAGCTCCAAGCTTTTCCACTGGGTGGTGGTAATGAGATCAAGAAGTTCAGGAGAACAGATAATAGAAGAACTCGGATCACAACCAGTATTCATTCATTCGTGTATTCATTCATTCTGTCTATATATATACACGTGTCTTTTTTGTGTGTGAACATGTATACCTACTTACGTGTACATACACAACACTGAAAATGTATATATTCTTTAGTCTTTATGCCACAGTAATGAAAGGATGAATAAAATCGTTTCTAAAATCTTCCAGAGGATGAAAGAAAAATTTTAAAACATTTTGGGAAGGGCTAGTGTACTAACTCTAAAATTAATCTTAAACACTGTTTTCTTCTTTAGCATTCAGCTGAACAATATCATTTTCTCAATGTAAAAGCTGAAGAGAGTTGGGCTGATGCTGATGACAGGTCAGAAAGTAGCACTATATTACTCCTGAATGAGCCAATATAAATTATAGACCTACTGAGGAAAAAACTCCAGTGATTAGTATTTTAATACATTTCATTGACTTCAATATATGACACACTATTATGGCTTCCTTTTTCATGTGATCTATAATAGTCACAGAAAAGAGTGGAAATGAAATTAAAAATGATGTGTTTACTTCCCTAATATTACACATTTCAGTGAGATCCAATTTTTAGAATGGGAATGTTTGGCATAATCCGAAAATCAAACCCCTTTACAATATTTATGGTTACAACCTCCCAATTTAAGACACCATAAATCACATCAGGCATTAATTGGTTGACTTTCACAGGGCGCTTGTTCTAACAATACCAAAACACAGCAGAATATTAAGTACATGCTGGGGAAGGATATTTCTAATATTGTATAATATGATGTATTGCCATGTACAATTTAGATCATACCGCTTTACACCACAGCTTATATAAGGAGCAGGTAACAGTTATATACATATATAATCAAAAAATTTGTTTTAAACCTTCAGCAGCAGTGAGATTGGTGATGATAATTAAGGCAGCCCTAGCTTTACCTCAAGGATCCTGGGCGTTAGAGCACACGACATGCGTTGCCAATAGCACTGCAAGGCTTGCTTGGGAAAACAAAGCAAGATCCAGAAGCTGTCAAGAGCCTTACGTCTATATTGGTTTACTGTTCTGCACCAAAGTTTCATCTCCTGATTTTATCAAAATAGACTTTTATGGTTAATTTGCCTTTTTTACTCTACAGCTTAAAACGGCTGTAGAACTCCCTGCAGGAATATGTATGAGCTGCACATAGAGTCATAGAATGGTTTGGGTTGGAATAGACCTTAAAGACCATCTAGCTCCAACCCCCCTGCCATGGGCAGGGACACCTTCCACTAGCCCAGGTTGCTCAAAGCCCCGTCCAACCTGGCCTTGAACACTGCCAGGGAGGGGGCAGCCACAGCTTCTCTGGGCAACCTGTGCCAGTGCCTCACCACCCTCACAGGAAAGAATTTCTTCCTCATATCCAATCTAAATCTACCCTTTTTCAGTTTAAAACCATTACCCCTCGTCCTATCCCTACAATCCCACCTTTCCTGTGGGCCCCCTTTCAGTACTGGAAGGCCACTGTAA
Organism: Strix uralensis; assembly: GCF_047716275.1. Taxonomy (NCBI): domain Eukaryota; kingdom Metazoa; phylum Chordata; class Aves; order Strigiformes; family Strigidae; genus Strix; species Strix uralensis. The sequence goes on along the minus strand of NC_133977.1, from coordinate 8,600,307 downwards.
GGTCTCCCCAGGGCCTTCTCTTCTCTCTCAGCCTGTCCTCATAATGATTTTAAAACCCCACAATTTTTATGACTTATGATTTAAATACAGGTAGATACATGCATAACAATAATAGTCTTGAAGTACTCATTATGGTCCTCCTGAGCGGTGCTTAACACTATCAACTTACTGTGTGAAAGGCCCTGTTTACTCATTAGAACAATTATATTCTTATTTTCTTAATAACTAATGATTTACCAATCTTTCTGCTGTAGCAAAAGAATATAATTTCAAATAGGCATGTTAAAAACACTATCAAAAGAATTTAATCTAACTGTCAGAATATTAATAATTTGCGTGCTTAATTAAAGATAGCCATATCAAAATAGCCTTCAGCATATTATAGATTACTAGTCTGAAAAAATTTCATTATAAGAAACAAAGTCAGTATTGGTCTAAAAATAGAGGATTTCCAAAGCCTAGCATATCAGTTTTGGCATTTTGACAATTAAAAAATGTCTACATAATTCATTTAATTAAGTAAAAACTTCCTCATTAGCTCAAGCTATATAAATCATGCTAAGTTTTATCAAAATGTACATTTTCTTGGGTATCTGTAAAACCTGTGTAATCAGAAGACAAGGCAGAATACTATTAATAGCAATATCAAGACAACTGCCATGGGTAAACTGAAAATCTGTGCCCAGGCAGCAACACGAGCAGTTGTTTTTTCATCCAATTTTTGAGTTGCCTTGGAGTTATATTGCTCTTGTATTGCTGAACCCTGAATTAACAGTCCTTCTTGTCTCCAAGATGGGGGGATGAAGTATTGATACTTTTCGTGACTACACATTAATTTAATTAAAATAATAAGCATTCTGATCTCATATATTTATTATTTGAGTGGAAAAAGGTTTAGGTAATTCCAAGATTTTTCTGCTCTACAGCTATGTTCACATGGCCCTTTAGACCAACAGTTCCTGGTGGAAAGTACATGGACCTAAAAATAAACCTCCAGTTGTAAAAGACCATCTTCCACTTCCTTCTTTGCATAATTGTGACACAGTGTATGCGTGTATATATATATAGTTAGGAGCTTAATTTTCCACTTGAATTTTTGCTACGTACCCTCCAATGTCATTTGACGTACTTCCATAACTATATTACGCTTTCTCTACACAAACCTGAATTTAACACAGGATATCTGTTATCTGTATTTACAAACACTCAAAATAATGCATATTTGTTGTACAGAATTTCAACGTTGACACCTCCTAAATATATTAACTTACCCTTGAACTGAACTTAACATTGGCATTCCCATTAGTACCAATGACCCTAATGTATTTGAAATGCAAGAAATAAGAGAAAAAGAAAGTAGAAAAAGTTTTAAAAGTCAAAACCAAAATAAAACTCAACTATTCCCTGGGAACCAGTACGCTGTATAATTTTTACAGGAAAAGGCATTTCCTGTAGAACAAAATCATTAAAACAAACATGTAGAAAATATGAAGAAAAAAATCCAAAAACCCCAAATCCAAAACCAATCTGCACTTAAATTCTTACAGCTCTAGAAGAAATAAGACATGTTTAAATCTGCTGATCTGGAGTTAGTTGGAAAACAAGAAAAAAAAACCAAACCAAAACAAAACAAAACAAAACCGACAAAGACACCTCAACCCTACTTCTTTTGAAGCAGATCTTGAGATTTGTACCTTGTAGTTATTAAGACTAGGTCTGGTAGATTCAGCGACTGCCAGGATGGTCCCTCACCCTCTTAATGTTGTCTAAACTTGCCGCTTTTAAATATCTTTACTGCTACACTTTTGTCAGCTTGAAATCCCCATCAATTATGTGACCTAACGCTGAAATCAAATAATCTTCCTCTTTACAAATACTCATGCTTTACTACAAGACACTGAAGTCCCTGTATTCCTGTGGCTTCTGGTAAAGCTTTATTGTCATTACTTAATTCTTGAACATAAATTGATTCCTTGAGCTTCCTAGTCATTTTTGCACATCTCTAAATTCCCTCCACTCACTTTCCATAGCAGAAAATTCTCTTATAAAGGTATATTTATATCTAAATGACCAAAAGTGTAATCTACTTTCAGGCAGATTATATTTAAAGATCATCTCTTAAAGACGGCAATTTAAGTTCTTAGGCTGGATATTCATTTCCATTACATCCTCCACGTTATTTTCAGAAAGCAAAACATGGATTAGTTTCATAACAACACCATAAAGGTTAAAAAGCAGGAGTTGTAACAAAATTGTCTCGTTGAGATACTTTAAGAACAAAAATAACATTCGTGGAATGTCACTGCAAAATGAGATTGAATATAAACATGCGGGGCACACGTCTACCCCTACGTCACTTCTCCTTGATAGTCTCCTTCATCTTCCTTGCTTTATACACGGAGGTTCTCTGGTAAGGGCTGACATCAATACTCCAGCCTGCCCTTGCACTCTCCCTTCAGGGCTGGCAAGCCCGTGCTATCTTTCATATCAACATCGCAGACTCCTCACATCCCCAATTTGTTTTTCTTATTGCTTAATTTTCAGTACAGTCAAATCTTTGACTGTAACTGATGCTTCGTTTTGCAAAATATGTTTTCTTATCATTTCTCATCTGCAGTTTACTCACCCTTCATATGAGGAACTAATGAGAAAGCTGAGAGACAACCAAATACTATTTGTATTAATTTATTAGCAAGAAGCCAACTTTTGCTTAGTGTTGCAACTGCGTATTTTGGATTTAACAGATCATTCCTTGAACTGAAGGCTAGCAGCAAAGTAAGTGGATTTTGGACAAAGCATTTTCTGACCTCATGAAAACAGCAGCAGGAAACCAACTCCAGTGGTCAAAATTGGATCATTAAGATGAAAAACCATATGTGTTTCTGGTCTTTAAATTGCTACTCTACAGAGTGATAAGAGAAATCATATAGAACCTTATCAGGATTTAATTTCCTAACAGAAATGAGAAAGGAATGTGCAAACCCCCCCTTTACGTGATCTAACATTAGATTGCAGTACATGATAAAAATATCTTAACAACGGTCCTATACCTAAGGAAGATAAAATTCCATCTCTTCTTCCTGAAGATGCTTTCTATATACAAATCCATTTAAAAATAGAGTATTTCTGGTTTGCTGTGCATGACTGTCTTCTTCAGGAAATGTTTTTTGGCAAAATCTGGTCACAGTTACTGTATCTTTTTAGTGCTTCTGTAATGATATCTCATAAAATGCTGTTAGTATATGAGATTTATGAATTAAACCTGTCAAAGTATATGTAGTACAAAAACATCCTTGATAAGTTTCTTTGTAATTTAATTCTTAACTGTAGTCTAACTGTACCATAAAGGGTCTATACTACAAGCCTCCACTGCTATATGAAATATCTGTCTTGTATGTATTTGTATTTTGTACATGCATATTTTCCATGTCATTCTGCATCTCCTCACTGACTCTTGTATCCTAAATTATATTTTAAAAATCCCCAACATTTTATTACATCTCTAAACTCTCCCAACTACAAGGTTATTTCCAGATTAACTCAGATTTTGAAAGGGTTCACTATGAGCAGTGTTGACCTTTTAATCAAGAAAATGAGTAAATTTTACCACAAATTCTATACTTTTCATATTGTGATATACTTACTGCAGGGATGATATAAAAAGCATTTACAAATGATGCAGACATGTTCAGCATCTGCATATGGCCTCTGGGAACAGCAGAGACAAGCAGCGCTCTGAATCTGCGAGTACTTCCTCCACTATGTAGTGGGCAGCAGTTTAAGATGAGTGGCTGTAGGAAATGAGGGCTCCCTCCCTCAGCTCAGTCTTTTTTTCTGCTCTACAAATTTTGCAGTTTAACCTCCTAGTATTTCTAATCTCATCTAATTCTAAGTTTAAAATTGAAAATAATTCTTACAACAGTCAGAAGGGGATTATTTACTACTGTAACTATGACGTGTGCTGTTCTCATTTTACAGCACCACTAGTACCATTAAAGGGAATAGTTTTCTATGGTTATCTTACATTTTTGTTAGGTAAATTAAAAAAGGCTAATTATTAATAAAATGCAGTAACATATGTATTCCTGAACACACTAACACTGTCTATCCTGTCTTTTTTAACAATTTCTGCGTACCACCTGCCATACTTCCAAAAAGAAAAAAAATTCACAAAAAGCATTTATAGTATATATTCATCACATCGCTTCCTAAAAATGTCTCAGAGAAGGGTTGGGTGGTTTTTTTTTTTTTCCTCTCCATATCTATTGGATGATGAAGCAGATAGGATTTCCCACATTTCTCTCCAGTATGTCTTCTGCGTCAGCCTGTTATGTGACTCTGCAAAGCATAGTATATATCTTGGTTGTGTGCCAAGTCTGCTTGGGAAGCCAGACTTTCTACCAGCTCTTCATGCCACAACCAAAATCATCCGACCTTACAAAAATACACAGCAGACTATACTGTTAAATACATTTCAGCATAAAAAAGCTTCAGCTAAGAAAGTTTCAGCAGAGCCTAACCTTTCCTTGGACATACTTCAAGACTTATCGTAACTTTATGTTCCAATAATAGAAACCTCCCAAATGAATAGGCAAATATTTAAATTTTACAGATACCACCCTAAGGAAAATTTTTAGTTAAACATAAATGGCATGATTACCTAATGGGCATAAGCAAAATGTTAAGAAAGAGGAGTGTTTGGATAAAACAGCTACGATTAATTTTTCATTTAATTTTTTTCTCAAATATAACATGCTTCTGGAGATCATACTTAGTGAACATACTCGTGGTTCCAGGCCCACACAGTATTTTAATTCCATAAGGTGCGTGGGAGGCTTTTTTAAATCCACATATTTTTTTTTTTACATATTAAATTATTATCATCAGATGGAGGGGAAATTAAACATTCTGAATGTGTTAAAAGCCTCGGTCTTCTTGACTCCTATTACCAACTGCTAACTACTGCTAAAACTCATCCATTTTTGGAACATGAACAACCTTGATAACATCAGATGAAGACAAAATAAAAATAGAGCTTTGGCAAAGCCTGTGAATTGAATTCCGGTATTTCAGAACACGGTGTAAAGCTCTTGATTGCCTTTGCAAATGTAACTCACTACATTAATATTGAAACTAACTCATTTCCTAACTTTCCTAAGAGCAGCCAGAACTATGGTCATGCTGGAAAAGCAGGAAACTAAATAAAACCCAGGCTATGGAAATAGCTGTGATTCATTTTTTCCTGATGGATAACAAGGAAGACTGTAAGATGACAAGAAAGGTTTTGTGAAAATTATTCTTAAACCTCCTTATATCTAGTTTTCCTTTCTTTTGGCACACCATATATGTTAAGTTTCCTCTTCTTTCCTTTTTCTGAGGATGGTAAAAGCAATCTTTTTCATTGCCTTAATTATTTGCCTTTTAAGATGACTGGAATTAAAACACATCCTGTATGTTTTCTTTATTCATATAGTCCTTATTTTGACATATAGTTCTGTATACAGCATTTGGATTTTATCACTATGCAGACATGCAATAATAAAGATGCTTAATGAGCAGCAAGCTTGGTTTTTGCTGTCTGGGTCCTGTTTATATGACATGACCGTGCATCTGATGCATCAAGAAGAGGTCCCTGGAGCACAGCCCTACACATCAGGGGAAATTCTGGGTTGTTGAATAGGACAGCGCTGTCTTGACCCTACATGTCTCTGCAGGATGTGTTGATACATGCAAGGTGGCAACCATGTTTTTCACAATCCCTCCAGCGGTATTCAGAGCAAATGTGTTCTGCACAGACCTTCAGCAGGATGATGTGACTCCCACCACCTTCACGTCACAAAGCACAAGGCTGAAAACCTCCACTTCAACGAATGCATCTGTCTGAGCTCAAAAATCCTCCACTCCAGGTATTACAGCTCCTGTCCTCAACACCGGCATCCATCTGCTTGCTCGACTGCAACGCACCGATGAAGCCTCTGCCGGACCACGAGCTCGTAAGGATGCTCGGATGAGGCAAGTATGTAGGCGCTCTATGGCATCACACCAAGGTGCAACATCAGGGGGGCCATGTCATGTGAAGGCAGATCATTACTTGTATATATATATGCAGTAATATATATGACCACTTTTCCCCCCTTTCACAGATGAAGAGTTGCCTGAGGTTGGGCAAATGGACTAGGAAGGCTGCAGGAGGTGCTTGTGTTTCTAGACCATGCTGGGTGGTGGGAGAAGCGATGTCCCTGGGAGGAGTGGAGCCCACCAGCACTGTCCCAGCACCAGCCAGCGAGCAGCGCTGCCCAAACCAGTGCCAGCATCTCCATTGTGCAACCAAGGTGATCTGTCCTGCTCCCCAAGGCCCAGCTGAGAAACAACCACAGATGCCTGGGCTGCCCTCGGGTCCCAGCTGGCTCTTCTGCGACTGCCGTAGCCTGACACAGCAGGCACACGAGATCTCAGCCCACCAAAGCTCCTCAGCTGTGCTCTTATGTATAATAAACAGGTTAAAAACAGTGAACATCAGGAACATCAGTGACAACATCAGGCAGAGGCAGTTCTAGATTTATATGTAGAGTAGTTTATGCTGATGTAGGTACACTAAAAAACATTCTGGTATGTCTTATGTAAAATCTTTTACTAACCGAAATCCTATCACATCTAGAAAAGCACGTACATGGTGTCACCAGAGGGTCCATCACTCAGATGTGGTGCTTCACAGGGTGAAGCTGCAGCCACAATCCACAATTAGAATGGAAAGACGCAAAGCAAAATTCTGCCTTCTGCTGCTGTAGAAAACGGGGCAGGGATCCAAAGACACATTTGGTATCCCTTCCTCCCTCCTCTTTGATTATTTTTGCTGATTTATCCTTTCTCCACGGGGTATAGATGTTCTGAAGCCATTCCTCTGACAAAGGGAGCTATGCAACTGCTGTCTGTGGCAACTGCAAGCACAGTCAGTTCAGGACAAAGAACCGTAGTGGTTGGGGTTCCATGTAGAGAACATATAGGAATGGGTACTGGTGCGTGCATAAGGCAGCTCAGTCATGACAACGCATCCAGCGCATGGTTACAGTCAATACATGCTACAGGGGACCAAGCTTGGATACCGCTGGGAAATGCCACTCAGCCTGGGCCCCCAGGAACTCAGATCAAACGATATGTAAGAGCTCTCAAGCTAAAAAGTGGTGAGAACAAGGGACTGTTTTAACAATCCTAAATGTGTCTGAATTCCAATCAGATATAACACAGGCTTTTGAGCAGCAGCACGGTTTTGGTTTTCCTGCCTTTAAATTTCTACGTCATGTTAATTTTACAATGCTGAATCTCATACCTTGAGAGGAGTCCCTTAGAGAACAGTTGTTCAGTCTAGCTGTAAGTTAGTAAAAATAACAACAGAAATCAAGTTCATACCTCAATTTACGTATTTCTAAAAACATAATCATTGCATGATCATTGTCATTTAGGGTACTTTACTAATAGTTTTTATTTGGTAGACATCTGTGTAAGTCTTTTTGCTGCAAGATGAGAAGAAAGAATAGATATTTTTAAAAAGCATGGAATATTTTAAACATTAAGAACCACCAAAGACCCTGGATTAATTCAATTTCAGATTAAAAAAAAAAAAAAACACAAATGTCAGGTGATCTCACTGCAGTCATAAATATCTGGAAGTTGTGTAATTATTTAATGCTTTCCTCTGTTTGTAAGCCTCTTACAACAGGAGCACATTCTCCAGAGATCATTGGCTTACTGTGTACCTAAGAAAATTAAGCTACAGTTGAATTATGGTAAATATATTTCATTCCCCCTAGGAGTGGGTAGGTGAAAGTGCTTAAGTTCAAATGGAAGCTAAACAAAAGTTTTAAAAAGTTAACCCCTAACATACATGATAAAGTCCTTACACAGCTTTGCAGGAACGTGTCCTCACCACCAGTGTAGAAAACAAAGTCTGTAGAGCATATATGTTTATTTCTGTTATGGATTTTAAATCCATTTTCAAATCCTATCATTGAACAATCATCTTTCATTCAATAGCTATGTATTCTCTGAAGTTCTTTAAATAATAGATTTAAAAACTAATATAAAAGGAGCAATATGCAGCATTTATTGATATCCATCTGTATCCTGCATTACCACACAAAGCATAAGGTACAACTCAGCAACAGAAGAGATCTTTCCATTGGAACTGGGTAGGCATACAGTGCTTTGGCTACAGCCTTTACCTTCCCTTTGCCAGTTTAATTTCACCATAATTTTGATGGAGTTTCCAGATGGTGGGTTTGCTGTTTGGGTTTCCTTTTTATCCTATAAGATCTAATAGGAAACAAATTGTTCACGTTTCTTTTAAAGCTCTACAACATTTTGAGTATTACACCAGAAATAGTTTTGCTGTTGCTGGTTTTGCCTTCAACTACATTGCAATTTAATGATCCATAAAGATGTGGAGGCCATACTTCTGGAATCCTTAATGCACTACATCCTTAAATGCACACCACTGAGTGGCCCTAATGAAGTCAACAAGACCACCAATCTACACCAGTTGAGGTAAGTCAGTCTTAAAACCTCAAAAAGGAGTTGGCTGAAACAGAGATACATAAATGCAAATCTATTGGTAATAAACAGAATCAGAAACTGGAGAGCTGAATGGCTTTGCTGAGTGCTTTAAAATCAAGATTAAATCAGAGGTTGTCTAAGAACAAGGATACCTGCTTCATTGACAGAGTATGGTACATCAGAAAGCAATTAAATCAAAGGCTTTAGACTTTATTTTTGTTTAAACTGCAGTCACTACCAGCCATTGACCAATAACAGTATTTAAATAGCAAGCAAGCAGTGTCACTGTTGTGCAAGAAAAATGACCCGGTGAAGATTAGGAAATACACTGTGGGGGGAAGACAGCTAAGCACAGGCATCAGTTATTTAGGGATTCTGTCATGCCTTGCTTCCCACAACAACAAAAACAAACCCATCCACTGTGTTTTCAGAAATGAGGCTTCTGCCAACAATATCACAGTAGTTGCAAATGCTAAAGATTTCAACTTAATTACTATGATATTCCTGCAGGCCTTGCTAAGCAATAACCTTACGACAAAGGACTGATCCTGGCTCTGTAAAGGATGTCCAGCATCCTTGCTTCTCTCTAACAAGAGAGCTTAGATGTGAAAAGTTCCATTTGAGCAGTTGAAATGCTTGAAAGCACCACCACTGCTATTCAATCTTCCAGTTCAGATACTCTTGTAGGCCACAGACAGTGACATATTATTTCTTATGGTCTCTGCTGAGATCCTACAAGTCCATAAAAAGCCTCTTGCTCAAGCACACTGCCACACATTTGTTGCATCCTCCTGCTCTTGGAGTTAATCAGGACTACAGCATGTGTTTCTACTAGAAAGAACCCTCCATTACTCAGCTGAAATAAACATACATATGTACACATACATATATATTTTATAAATACACATGATAGATACATAGGTATAGATATCTATTGCAGAACTTTTACTCCCAGGGAATGCATAAAATATTGATACTTCCATAATGTATCATTAGATTGTAATGTATAATTTTATAAAGTATCATATTATGATTATCGTACTAAAACATTATAGACAAGAGAATCTGAGGCATATAAAAAGCATAGTCATTCGCTCTTATGGAAGAGCTCTCATTTCAGACCACACAACAGATCCAAAATAATACATGGAGCCCTGCAAACACAGGCAGGAAAAGGGCAAAGCACTTTTGATTGGCATGGGGATAAGCTGCTGCTCAAGGAACTCCCTGCTCATGCTAGTAATTCCCTCTGCCAAATTCCTCATGATTGATTTTCACAAGTAGGAGTAAAATAGAATCATGCAAGCTAAATTTTTGTAGGCAAGCATGCCTCAGAAATAAATCTTCGAATTCAAATGACAAAATGAGTCAGCAATATCATCAGGACCACGACACAGCTTAGGTCTTCTTCCCAAAAAGCAGGAGAACCTACTCAGGAATCACATGCTTAAAGAAAAGCAGTTACTGTGGGCAAAATGTGTTTTTAATGGCAAACAGTGCCGGGTTGGGTGTGCTGGTACAGTCTCAATGGCATAAGTTAATGCTGTATCAACTTAAATCCCACAAGGTTCTGGAACAGTAGCTCTGGGCGACAGAAAAGCTTTCTTTATACACTACTGAAATCAAATGAAAGGAAAAAGGAAAAGGAAAGGCAAATAGATTACAAACACATCTGAAAAGGAAATTTAATGGGTGAAATTCACTGTTCCTTTTCCTTTCACCCCTTCCTGCCAGTTCATTGTTCACATCTTACTCAGGGCTACCTTTTGCCTACCATAAATGGCCTTGGTCTTTTACACCCTCTGAATAGCCATTTCTAGCTACCACTTTGCTGTTCTTGGCTGAGTTATTTTAATGAATAACCTTCTTAGTTATCACAGGGCTATTTCCCATATAAAATTAAACTGACTAGGCAATAGAAGTAGCAGAACAACTCTATGTGCAAAGAGGAAGGTATTGTTCTGACTTCTGTGGCCCACTCTGTTTTTACTGAACAGTGATAGCTTACCTGCAGGGTACTTATAAACAAGGAAGACCCCTCCAAGATCATCTCCTGATATTTAAGTATGGTAAGTTTCCTAATAATAAATAGTTAGACTTAATGGAGAATGGATGAACACTATCCCAGTGGACATCTAAACGTGACACTTCATTCCCAGTTCTCAGTGTTATTGCAATAATTGTCATTGCAATTATAGAGTTATAAATGTATTTACAAGCAAACATGTTCCAACATGTCACATTTGTGATACACGATGCTACTGGGGTAACACAATATATAAAGAAAGCTAAAAATTAAAAACAATATACCATGTACCTAAAAAGTCATACAATGCTAATGCAGAAATAGACATACAACGTTTTTGCCTCCTTGCTCCATTACGTCCTGTTAATGTAATTCCTTTTTCTGCTCACAGCACCTGTATTTTCATTCCTTGCTGGTCCACACATTGCAAAAGAGATTACAACTTATGCACACTAAATTTGCATCATGATACTTATATGCTTATATGCAAAGGTATTTAGGGGAGAACAGAGAGTGCTGAAGGGGCAAATGTGCAGTCTTTGCCCCAATTTCATACATTCTGGATTAATTACTACAGAGTAGAGAAACTGCTGAAAAAGCTGTCTGATGAAAAGGATTAGAATCAAGGTGGGGGGTTAAATGAGTTTTGTTTGTTGCATATCCAGGTGAACACTTTAAAAAAAGGCAGCTGTAAAAGCCAAACCCATAAATACAATTTTTCCAGGCAATTCGTTTTCAAATCTGCCTTCATTCTTTTCCAGTAATTTCACAGAAAAATTCAGGTGCATCCAGAATGTTATAAATAGGGTATGGAGTTAGACAAGACACTTTTTTTTGCAAGAATTAGTGCCACATAAAGGAGCTGCAGAAGCACTCCAAACAATCAAGTCTCTGATTTCTAACTTGGAAACCTGCAACTCAAATCTTTCTCCTCCTTTCAATGTAAAAGAAACTAGTGAACACATGAAGATCTTTTACTGACAGATTTCCAGCCCTTCTCTCGAGCAGGGAAATCTGAATGATTCTGAAAAACTCTGTAAGAGGTTTGACATACAGAAAATTGCTATATAGGTCCATATACAGGAAGCCCTGTTGCATAGTTCTCCAGATCAATTGGTGAACTTGGATCAGCATATGCATTTTTTGTCCCTCCTAACAAGACAGAGTCAGGATTGGCAGGCTCAGCCTAAACTCGTCCACTCATAGTGCTCTAGGTCCACAGAGCAACTGAGCTATTAGCTGACTGGCAAACTTCTGTGAAACTTGCTTTTCTCCTTGAGGGATTATATATTTCGGTATAGCTACCCTTTGTCTGTATCTCTATTTTCTCCATCTGAACAGGGCTGTCTTTGCTGAAACAGGCATTCTCTCTTTAACTTTCAATAGAATAATATTCAGTAATAACATACAAAGTGAGTCTTATAAAGCAATCGCTTTGACTGCACAATCTCTAACATCAGAAGTTACAACAATTTCCTCTTCCCATCACCTTTCTTCTCACTATAGAAGTCCAAATTGACATCCTCTACAAAGAGAGACTCTCCCACAGGATTATCAGAATTTGTATCAGCAATAGCGTAGCCAGCAGGGACAGGGAAGTGATCTTGCCACTGTACTTGGCACTGGTGAGGCCGCACCTCAATTACTGGGTTCAGTTTTGGGCCCCTCACTACAAAAAGGACATTAAATTCCTCGAGCGTGTCCAGAGAAGGGCAACAAAGCTGGTGAAGGGTCTGGAGCACAGGTCGTACGAGGAGCGGCTGAGGGAACTGGGGTTGTTTAGTCTGGAGAAGAGGAGGCTGAGGGGAGACCTCATCGCCCTCTACAACTACCTGAAAGGAGGTTGCAGAGAACTGGGGATGAGGCTCTTTAACCAAGTAATAAGTGATAGGACAAGAGGTAATGGCCTCAAGTTGCACCAGGGAACATTTAGGCTGGATATTAGGAAGCATTTCTTTACAGAACGGGTAGTCAGGCGTGGGAATGGGCTGCCCAGGGAGGTGGTGGAGTCCCCATCCCTGGAGGTGTTTAAGAGTTGGGCTGACATAGCGCTGAGGGATATGGCGTAGTTGGGAACTGTCAGTGTTAGGTTAATGGTTGGACTGGATGATCTTCAAGGTCTTTTCCAACCTAGACGATTCTGTGATTCTGTGATTATCTGGGAAGAGAGATAAATTATCCAGAGAGCGTTTCCTTCTTACTGGTAGCCACTCCACCATCTGGGACTTGCTATTGCCCAACCTCTGCAAGACCTGGTTTCTCTTGCTATCACAGATACCCTATGTTATACAGGAGGCATCCCTTTATTTTTTCACTTTTTGCTTGTTCAGAGTAGCCTTCAAGTAACAATGCTGTTACTGTGTGCATCTACAATACCTGAATTACATGTTTACGCAGTGCAGTGCTCTGGTATCATCTGGGAGCACTGCTCCTCTGCAAAGCACTTCAAGATTCAACCCAAATGGAAAATATGGGTTTTTTTAGTAATGATCAATAGCTTCTGTTTTTTATTTGCATCAAAAGCACATATACTATATTTCATGTTGAATGTAACAGTTTTTCCTTCTGCTCAGTGAATGGATCATAACAAATCAGCTGTAAACCTTTACAGCCAGCAGATGTAAGTGTGCTTTCTCTCCAATTGAGCTGTATCTGCGTGCCATGAAAGTACAACCTGTTCTCCTCCTGGCTCTCACAAATCTTGAAAATAGTGATATCAGCTGCTTCGGAACAAATATCAACAGCATTTATTCTTCCTCAGACAAATATAACTTGTACACCACTAATAATGTTTTCCCACTTTTTTTTATCCTATTGTCATCTCTCAGCATAAAAGAATCTCAAATGTGATGTGGAAAATGTAGGAGGGAAGAAGTGTCCCTCAGTGGTAAGGAGCTAAGGAGAAGAGGCTAAGTGATTTAAAGCATAACAAATCAAACCACACTTAGGTTAAAGAAAAAAAAAATCAACCACCTGAGATCCCTTTTCAGACCAAATTCTCTCCATCCCAAAGGTTTTATCTACCACATATGCCCACACACCCCCTCAGAAGCCAAAATTTTCTGCTCTGCCCTTTCTGTTACTGCTTACTGGATTAAAGTCAGCACCATCCTAACAGCTCCCCACAACCGGTCTAACTCCAGGACAGGCAGCAGCCAGCACTTGGCATCATATTCTGCAGCTGTTAGCGCATCCTGAGAATAGAAGTGGAAGAATGAATCAGCTATTTTAGAGTTATAGTATATCTTGGCCATTAGCAGAATAAAACTACAGGAGATAGTGATGATTAACATGTTCCTCCTTTTTCTGCTTCTCAGTTAAGCTTACAAAGGTTTGCCTGTTAGCTCCCATTCTTTTGAATCCCAGCATACATGGGGTTTCCTATGATATAACTATCAAAATGCAATGTAAAAAAAAGGTTTCTTGCTCTTCAACATCAACCGTATTTGTAGAGGACATTATAGCTCAGGGAAGAGGGAAAATAATAATAGATCTGTGACAGCAAGGACAGAATTCAAATAACAGCATTCTCAGAAGCAGTAACAGTTTTATTTTCCTTACTAAGGATGATATAAAGTTGTACCATAGATATTCAAAGGGGCTTGAAGAAAGGGGAAGCAAAATATTTCTTCTTTCTCTCTCAAAAAAACAAAAGGTGTCCAATTTTAGGGAATCGGTGTGGGTTGCAGCATGACTACTGTTCACCCAGTCCCAACTCTGAAATGGAAAGCACTAAAATAGCCAGTTATTTCCTCTCCAGCTACATCACTGGGGAGCTGGAAACATGTGACATCTCCTTGAGGTGTGGCTGAGGCTGTTGACAACCTCAGAGCAACCAGAGGCCAGGTAGATCTTAAGGAGGTTTGGAGAGAAGAAGCGGGTTTGGTGGCAGGGGGGATTAGGCACTAAGCTTCACTGGCTCCAAGTGTATCATCAGGATGACTCATACTGAGGAAGAACTGTGGTTTCTGGTGACTCACATGATGGCTAGTTTGGAGTTTAAGCTCTGTGTTCAATCCTTAGCCTGCAATCCCTTAAATAATCTTTTAATATGAAGTTTAGTTCATATACAGGGCCAGCAGAGCTCCCTTTGCTGAAATTAATTGGAAATGGATTGTGAAAAGCCACTCACATTAATCACTGTGAACGGTAAAAGGAAAATATACTTCTTGGGGTGGGTTTTTTCCATTTTATCTTTCTAAAGACTATCAGAAGGCCTACTAACCAAAGTCGGCATGATTCCATCGGAAAAAGCAAAGGCTTTTTGGAACTCTTTGTAAGCACACAGCATCCCTAAATCAGTGGAGGTAGCTAATATCCCAACTTAGGCTCAGTCACAAAACAGCCTGTCACACAACACGTCCCCTCGTCCCCCACCCCAGCCCCACCTTCCTCCCTCCCCGCAACACAGCCAGATGGCTTAAAAAATGTGTGGAATATGACATTTTAATTATAGTTCACCTGCAGGTAGATCACGAGAGGCCTCTCTGAAGAATAGGGAAGAATAATTTAAAAAATGATAGGCTGGTTTCTAATTTTCTGTCTCCTCAGATGGCAGGGTGAGAAACAGGAAAAGAGAGCAGACTGAACGACAGGCCAATTAAAGTTATTCTTCTGGCCAGGGTGGCACTGGCACCAAGCCCAGATCACAAGCTCCTGGCATCTCCTTTGCGTCCTACGGCACCCTCCATCTGAGGAAAAGCATCTCCCGCAACCCCACTGAGCCAGCTTAGGGCTCCAGCTGGTGTCTTCAAGTTTGGCATTTGCTTCAGTGCCTTGCTGGGCTCCAAATCATCCTCCACCATGACCAACAAAAAAATTTTGGTGCAAAGGAACTGGCTTGAAGGGTGCATGCCCAGCTGATCCCAAAATGATCACCAGTGCACTAGGAGATCTGATAAGATTTTTGAGCTTTCGGGGGCCACAGATGACCTTAGATATAACAGCTGTCCATCCACAGGGGCTGTTAGACCACATCAGATTAAAAGTTTGAGTTTTGCAATAGATCTTTGTTGTCCACTTTTAGTTAAAGTGGCATTATCTTATTATTTCAATCCATACGTTTTTTGATATTACCGGTAAATGGTTTCATTCTTTGTATGACACAGTTGTTTCAGTTCTGAATTGCTCCCCATCAGTCGGCTTAATTCCATCAATAACAACCTAATAAACGAACTTTAATCTTGCAGTAATGAATACTACTGGCAGCTTACTCCAGAGTAGCCTTTAATTAAAGCAATTTAGCCTCAATACTGGTCACAGCCGAGTGATAGCCTGCACCACTAAGGTTTTATGCTTGAGATCCTGTAGCTCAAGCCTTCAGAGCAAGCCATGTAAGCGGAAAGAAACGGTATTTGTGGATTGGAGTGGGAAACTACTCCCCAAGCTTTGTGCATGCCACCTTGCTCCAGTTAATAGTGAAAGCCAGAGAACATTAAGGAGTACAGCCAGCTTTTGGGGCTGCACTGTGGAAGATAATGGCATTGGCAGTTTTGCTTTCATGAAGCAGTGTTGGACCCTTGCCTGTCCATGTCCCTTCTCCGTCCTGCCCACTATTCCTTGCAGCTGAGGGGCTTTTTCTCCTCATTATCAGATGACACAAGAGTTTGTTAATCTATGTCTCGCGAAAGGTTCCTGAAAGATTTCTTTAGGCCTCCGCAGCAAAAATGATCCACACTTTTTTTTTTTTTTTTTTAATATGCACAGCCTGTTTTAAACAGATTATTAATTTATTTTTAAGTGAGGTTTGGAGGATCAGAAAACAAAATAGTTCTCTATCACAGATGCCAGTACAGGTTTAAGAAACAGTACAAGGGAACAAAATGTCTCTGTTCCCTGAATATTTCCATGGATTTCATCAGTTCTGCAAAAGGGATGGTGTTTTCAAACAGGTCTGATTTCAAACACGTTCAAGAATTAAATATTCCCCTTTTCTCTGCCCTTTCTTAAGAGTTCTCCATCTAACAGAAAATGTCACAGTTTATCATTGTTCTCTTTTAAGCTCCCAAGATTTTTTGCTCCCTCATCTTCAACATGATTAATTTCTCTTGTTATATTACCTATTTTAAAGATCTTTAATATTACACTGAAAAAGAAGAATGCAGATTGCAATGGTGGTCTGGGCAGTCTTCAGCAGCCTAAACAAGTGACTGCTCTAAGGCAACTCTAACACTGCCAGCACAAATGCTCCACAAGTCTGGGAGAAGACAGATGCTGCCATTTTATTAATATCTTCTATAAATGAGGCTTGTCATTAAATTCAGGAAGAAAAACAAGGACTGGTACAATGTGAAAAATGAAAAGACATGAAGTATTTTGGGGAAAGCAATTTACAATGAAAGTAGAGCTGTTGTAAATGTAAAGTCTCAAGCTAAGGTAAAACTACAGTTAGACTTACGATGTAGAGAAAAAACTTAATGATTTCCTCAAAGACTCACATACCAAAATTCCCTTGACTGATGCCATATTTAAACAATGCTAAGTGAGATCAGACTGTAAAATATTTAATCAATTAACTTCTTTGAAACATTTCATAGTCAGAGAAAAGCAATGCTGAGCTGTAATAACAGCTATCACATTTTTAGACTGATAAATTGAATTAAATACTGTAGACATTTAAATTTCATAGCATAAGATAAGAACAGAAACATTAAGATTCAGATAATTCTATCACCAAAGTGCTAAATTTTTCAAATCAATATTCCCATGGCAACTTTGTTACTGCCAGCAATGAATATGAGACAATAGCACACATCAAGTGTGCAAGATATGAGTGAGAGAGAGTATCTAAGTGTTTGCAATTTTTAAAGTCACAGAATAATTCACAATAATAGATGTAACCCTACAGCAAAGAAAATGCATGCTGTATAACGGGAACCCCTTTGCATGCATTGACATACCCTGAAAAAGGTTACTCGGAGGTTACAGAATAATCACTTCTATTAGATTTCTAAATTCAAGAAGATAGCCATCTATCTGGAATCGTCTAGGAACAGGGTAATCTCACATGACACTAGCATATGGGCTAGACAATGCATCTCCTCCAATTTTAGGATGCTAAATTACTTGGACCTCTCGCCCTCTTGTTATTCCCATTGACAGAGCCCTGCCTGTACCTATAGACTTTAAAAATGGAAAAATAATATAACTCAATGCATTACTTAACTTCCTTCATGTGTATGTTTTATGGACCTATAAAACTTGCAAGAACATTTTAGCAAATTGTTATTAGAAAATAATAATTAAAATTATATTATTAACAAGCAGTTTTAGAATTTGTCTTTTGGGCTAAGATTTCAATTTCTCCCAGTTTTCTAGTCTAAGACATTGCCAAGCATCCAGCTTCTTTCTTCTATGTTAGTAAAAGTCTTTTGATCTTCTGTCCAATAATCAAATTAACTTTCTCTTTCCCACATTACTATAAGTCCATTTCCCTGGAGTCTCAAACATCATTACCTCATGCTGTAAACTCAAGACATTTCAGCAACAAAATCATTAAGCCAGTCCATTGTCTGGGGATAGATGTGCATGTCTACTTCAAAACTTTTAGGACTTTAGCAAAGGTATATGCTAATCATAAAAATTGCAGCATTTATTCCTTGTCTTTGGGTATCTGCTTAGGTGTCTATATACCACAGGTAATTTTTTTGTCCATTCTCAGCCTTAGTTTCCAGATTTGATTATATTAGTCAATATCTGCACAGCTAAGAATCACAGCTATTTTCAACAACTTTCAACTCCTGGCATATTTGGGTTGTTTCATTGCTAGGTACCATTCTTCAGCAAGTCACTACAAAGGTCTAGGTGGTTTCAGTCATGGTCAGGGACTGCTTCAAGAGCATCCTGGCCTCCCTGCCCAAACACACTCAGCAGCTCCGTGTGCTGCTAACATGACATTGGGTTTTCAGTATCTCACCAGTGATGTCCATGCTGGGCACTGTCCAGAGGCTTACCGAGTGGAGGTGGCACTCCATTTACAAAGCTATTCCACAAGTGAGTGGTGTGCACTCAACTCTGCCTGCAGCCTAGAGCGTTAACCAGGGTAGGCAAACCGCCCATGAGACTTTTAACATTTTAGCCATCCCAGCATGATCTTGACAGTTGGCACTGAGGTTTATGTCAACAGCTACCAGAAGGTGACATTAATGTTAGCCTTAGTGGCCTTAGTTTTTACTTGCAATTTGTTTCCTCTAAAAAAAAAACCCAAAAAAAAAAAAAACCCAAAAACCTAGTAATGAAATTTGTACAGAAGTGTTAAGAAAAGCACAAAGACCATTTTAGGCCAAAATATAGTTTACATACATACATTTTGGAATGTGTATCTATAATGTGTGTACATCTATACATATGTGAATATAATGCATATATAGAGGACATGTATACCCTTTTTTTTGACTGGCTTTGGAGAGAAGGGGGAGGAAAAGAAACTGGAAGATGCTTCTTCCTTTATTAAGTGAGCCTTTCCAACAGTCTTTGCTCTTTCATGTAACATTTTAAGGCCACTAAGCTTGATGTACTCCTTTAGAGTTAAGGTAGGTGTAATTACAAGCACAAAGGAAAAAGACTCAGAGAATGGTTTTCTTCTGACCCTTACCTGAAGCTAAATATCATGCTATGAGGCTTTTTTCCCCAATAACATAAATAAAATAATTTTATGATGAATAATATTTAGACTTTTTCCCACTATTAATATCTTTGGTTCTAGGTGGCAACACAGAGTTTGGAATAAAAGATTATTCCATACTACACTTCTGGGTCATAACTGGACCCTCAGCTGATGGCACAGACTTGACTGGACCCCAGAACACCCCCAGGCAGCAGTACCCACAGTGCCCTGAGCATCCTCAATGTCTCACTGCTGTGCAGAACTCTCTCTTCCCATTCTTCTTTGCTGTAGCAGCATGATACCCCTTTCCAAGCCGTTTTGCATGAGTTCTCCAAGTGACAGCTGAAGCTGAGAAGAGACACTGTAGTTTACTCAACATTATCACAATAAGAATTAAACAGGGAACAAAGTTCACAGACACAAAAGACCCCCAGCACAATGCAGCCTTGCACGCAGAGGTCTGAAAACGCAACCAAATCTGAGCCTACGAGACAGGGCTTCGCTCCCCCATGGCTACTCACGAGTAGCAAGCAGCCTGGAGAGCAGAGGGCACATTGCACATTTTCTAGCATCTGTCCCTTCTGAGGGGGACAGGTTGGGGTTTTTTTTTTCCCCCAAAAGGCTTTAGGTCCTCTGGAGCTGTAGCAGTGGTACTGAGAACATGGCAATTTTACTGAAGTATTTCCCTATCTTCCACTTCAGAAAGTAGGCTGAATGCTCAGGATAGGCTGCTAATAGTTAAAGCCACTGTGGCTAAAGCAGCTTTATAACCAGTAAGACTGCTAGCTGTTGTTGATTTGCCAGGCATCTTTGGTACAGTACTTAGCACTTCCCAGTTCCTTCCTCTGCCAGATACAAGGGGGAAAAAAAAATAAAAATCTAGCAACAACCTATACCAATGCAAATTCAATTGCACTTGTAATAATAGCTATCGTTCTTCTCACTTTATTTTCCAGGTATCCTTCTCCTTTTTTCCTGGACTGAAAGAAATTCTATTTGAGTTCTTTTCTCATAGCTTATTCAGTGTTTTGAATGCTGATATAAAGGAAGAGTATCATTATGCACCATTGTTATGGGGATAATGGGAGTAGTTCCAACAGTGTGCACCTTACTGTGATGGGTTTATATTAATGCACTGGTCAGAGCACATTGCAGAGTCAAGAAAGGAAGTAATTCCTTATTGTGGAATATTCCATTCAATAACTTAATGAAATTTCACACTCTCGATGAAAACCCAGCCAAACTGTTTTTATACTAAAAATACCCAAAATAGTTATTATCCATTTACAAAGCTATTTAATCCCCACTCTCCAAAACATTAAGCGCCCATTATTTGTTCACCTTTCCCACTCCCCACAGAGTTAAATATTATTGCATTTCCATATGTGAAAGCTCTAGTTTGTAGTATCCCAGCACCTTATGAAATTAAAATCTATGCCAGGAAATGTTTCACATTTATAGATAATATTGCACTCCATTGAGTATTTAAGTATTTTGTATTTTAAAATATGATGCTTTAAGATCCAGCTCCTCCCAAAGTTGATGATAATGCTTCTTCGCACTCCTTAGATTACTACTCACTTCCTTACTGAAAAGCCATCTCTGCACGCTTTCAACCTCTCTAGCTCTTTCTGTAGCTATTGGCAGGGTGAAGTGTTGTGCACATCATCCAGTATTATACTTTCACAGTGGGAAACAGTTGGGTTTTGGGCAGTATATCTGTGAGAAGGTATTCTCTAGAACTTTTCTGTTTCCAATAACAGGCAGGGCGAATTTTTAACAGAAAGTTTGCAACAATACAAGATTTATTTTTTTTCTCCCATAGTCACATGCCCACATTCTTGTTCCTACATATTCATGTAAAAATCACTGGTTTTTTGGTCAATACTTCACTTTTGTTTCCCATGGTTTATTTCATACTTCATATATGTCTCCAGGGCCTTTCATAATCAGGAATTTAAAAGAAAAATGTGAGCAGAAACAGGGAAAAAATACTCTTGGAGGCAACAATTCCAATGTTATAGACCAAATGAAGCTAACAGAGTGACAGCAGTTTTCACATTATCCATGAGGACAGAATTTGTAATGTTTTTCAGAATTCTACTAGAATTTAAATGCTTGCTTTGCTGCACCAAATACACCAAACAGTTTCTGATACCAACAGAAGAGGGTGTCTATCCTCTGTGCTTTGCAAAAATCAGCAAAACAGTGAGTGATCATCTGAATTGATTTATTTCTTTATGATATAGTTTTGGTGAAACAGAAAAGCTTAAAGGTGAAAGGTAATAAGCACACCATACAGACAGAAATATCTTGCCTACTTTTGCATTGTGTAGCTTTTTTTTTTTTTAATGCAAGACTTAAGTAGGTCAAATTAGTATTAAAGTATCTTATTTGTAACAATGATTTTGCTAATAACTTCCAAGATTAGTTTAATCACTTTGACATCCTCTATATTAGGTTTCATACTTCTTGCATTTATATATTTATCTGGTTTTGCACTTAGGCAGACTTTCCTATTAAGGAGAAAGCTTCAGTTTGACTACTTCTACATTCCTACTTAAAAAAAAAAAAAAAAAAAAAGGCCTTTAACATTTAGATTATCTACACTGCAAAATAAAAATTCAAATTACTGTCACAAAATCTAATGGGATCACATCATTTCAATTCATGAAAAACTAAGGTCATATCACTCAGCCAATAAAGGTTTAAAGTAGGAACATTAAAAGAAATAAACCAGAATGAAAATGGGCAGTAAAACATTCTGAGCAGAAACATGGATTGTTTTCTTTTTTCCTTACTTAGAAGATACAGGTGGCAGTAGGGCACACGTGAAAGGTGCTCAGCATGGGAATAACTCCAGGGACTTTCTACAGGCTTCAGCAGAAGGAAATTATGGTAACGTTGAATGGAAAAAAGCCTCCTCAATACATAAGAGCTGTCTTTATATCCCAACTTCCCTTTAGGCTAAGAAGATTAAGAAAAAAAAAAAATCATAGAAAAGGAAAATGTTAAAAAAGGAAAAAGACTGCCCTCCCACTGAGACAACAGTCTCTTCTAAAAGTCTTGGTCAAAGACAATGACTCCTTACAAATTTTTCTTGTAGAATGCTGATTTTGCACTCCAAGACAAGTGATACCCATCAATATCGGTGAACATGTAAAATATTCAGGCTGTGTCCAGCTGCTCTGGTCTATGCATTAGGACCACCCTAAGCACTGTACCTCTGGAACATCACTTCTGCAGCAGCCTGGAAGATCAACAGCTGCTGCCCCGTCACTGCTGGTCTAAGCGGAGCATCCCCAAACCCCTCAAGGTCAGGAAACAGAGTATTGAACTTTATATTCTTGTTTTAACAACCACGAGGAGGGTACAGGGTCTCCCCAGGTAGTACTCCAATTCAAAGCTGTCAGTTCTCTGCCAGCACTCACTCACAGCAAACAGTAACATCGCATTGCTTGTAAATGATTAAAGATTGCCTAATTCTTCCCTAGTTCGTTCACATACATCTGGAGAATGCAATACATGGGTGACAAGTGACAAAGAATCAAAATGTTTTAAAGTAATAGTTCATCCTGCAGGAAACGGAGCTTCACCTGTCTGTCTTGGGGGCTAAAGGAATACACTCCAGTGTACAGAAATAAATTAAAATTATCAACATACTGGCAGAAATGAGGTTCAACAGGAATAATAGTTTTGGTCTTTCCTTACCTTAGAAGCAACAATAATATTGTCACATAGCTTTTCCAAATAATCACAGTTCTTCCTTTACAAAGACATCTACGGGCTCATTCCATTTTAAACATATTTTATTAATGAGTTATTCCACTGAACAACTAGATAATATCTACTTCTTTCTGTGCTTTCAAGGGAAGAGCTATCAAGCTATTTTGCAAAGCAGCCTCGGTCAATATTCTTCCAAGGGTTTTTTAATGTGTCATGTCAGGTGATAAATATCTCTTTTTACCTCCACTAAGTCAAAAAAGCAGCCAAATACTTCAAGGAGACTGTTTGATATTTGCAAACTTTGAAAAATAAATGACAACACATAAATTGTACCTAAATAGAAGAATACAGCTATGCAGATAGAACAGTTCAAGATATAACACTGAAAAATGCCAAACCTTCATTTCCTGGAAAAGAAAGCTTGCTCAGTTCCTAATTATCTTGGGTCTTTTTTAGACGGAAAGCATTTTGTCTAATGTGGTAGACTGTAAACAAATATAATGAGTGGAATTTTTCAAATGACAATATCCCTTTTCCTAGTCACAAAATAACTTACAGAGACATTAGCAAATCAAGAACACTAGCAAAAAAATCTTACAGTAGCTGGGGTACGTCTGTGTAATGTAAGAGCAAAACTGATAGTGCGTTATATTTTTCACACAGTCTGCATGGTCTTGTACAATAATGAATTCTTTAGATACTCTGATTAATGCATGAATATAGCTGAGGAATTGACCAAAATAATTTAAAAGGGGAGGGGAGGGAAAAGGAGGAGAGTATTCATTCAAGCTTAAAAATAAATTTCTCGTGAGCCATATTTACTTCCCACATTAATTTTTTTGGGTCACATTATAATCAACCCTCAAAAAGCATATATTAATTTTGAATGCAAGAAGGCTGATGAATTTCAAATATTATGTTTAACAATAATACATGAATAATCTAAACTACCAAACCAGTGCATCTAGGGCAGGATAAAGCTAAACCTGCCAACCAACTTCAACACATGCCTACTTTTATACCTATCAGGATTTCACATTACACTTTTGGGTTCAGCAGGTGTTAAGAGTTGCTATTGTTTTCTCTATAATAGCTGAGCTGAACTGTAAATTTAAAGCTGGACCATTATTTCTTCAGCTCTCCAGTAATGACCCACATCTGTTTATCATCACCATCATCCACAGAGACAAGCCTTTCAAATATACCATACTTAGAACTGTGTGGGTTGTTTATTCTGTTTTTTAATGGGGCCTAGCTTGATTGTTTGGTTTCAGTGCATCACTGGCTGCCTGATTTCATTACTACGGCTTTCAATAACAACAGCATCACCAAATACAGTAATAACATTTCTTGAAAACACGCTTCATAATTTATAATTAATTGATTTTTGAAAAATTCTTTAGTTTTCTTGATTTTGAAAATCTCATCCTCAGACTCCTCTTTTTCTGTAGTACTCAACACCTTGTTTGATTTTAAACCATTAGTTCATGTGTCCTGCAGCCTGCAGATAAATTATAGGCTTGGAATAATCAGAGCAGCTTGGTCTTCTTCAGATTATGTCAAGAGTAGTCTGAAAAGCTATGCACTTTTCCATTAAAAAGTTTGCATGCTTGTTTAAGAAATTAGTAGGACTAATTAAAAATCAGTATTTTACTGATCCTTCCCCAAAGACCTCCTATTTTTATTCAAGCATTCACATCTCATTGTCAATGCTAGTTTTCTGCTACAGTTACAGGCTGCATTGGATGGATCTGCATTGATCCCTCAGACAAATTCATGTCCTGTTTCCACTAACAAAAATAATGCATATCTTTATTACACAGACATACAATAAAAATTAAATACTGACAGGAATCTGAATAGCTGCACTACATCTTTAAATATTTCTGTTTATTAAGAAGTGGTGCAGAGAGTGCCCTGAACTCCAAGCCAATAAAATCCACATGTGGTCTTATCAGTCTAGGACCAGGACAAATATAACCACATCATGCAGTATCTCATGTAAACTAATTAGATCTACTGCAACTGATTCAATTTGGTGCATTGTAACTGAAACCAGACATACAGCCTTCAGACTCAAACTGGTGGAGGACAGAGTGGCAGCATGGAGTAGGGTAGGAGGCAACACCTTCTACCAGTGCAGAGGGACACAGCTTACCTGTCGCACAGTCGTACTGTGCATGGTTGAAATGTAACTAAGGCTTGGGATGTTACATTAAAAGGAAAGTAGCTCATTAATTAGTTATCTAAGTTTACAAAGGCTACCAGACTTGAGAATTCAAACCGTGGAAGAGGTAAACATGAAGGTCCTATCTGGAGTTCCCATCCCTGAGCTTCTGAAAATAGCTTAGTTTATAGCATGGGAAGACATTTCAGACAGAAGTGAATGAATAACTATGTCAAGAAAGAAATAAGGGATAAATAAGAAACAGCTAGTAATAGAAAACATTAGTCACCAGAACTGAAATGCAAGTCACATAAGTCATGCCTTGCAGAGCTAACAGACAAATGCACAGTCACACTGAGCTGGATGGTGTAAAGAAACAAAAACAAAGGGGGGGGGGGGGGGGGGGGGGGAAGGGCTCTTCAGCTGAATATTTCTATAAGACAGACATCAAAAAACCAAGAAACTTTTTCTGCCTATTAGGCACAGGATAAATCATGTTGTGAAAATAAGACAAGTAATTTGCTTCACATTTCAATAGGACCAAGATGATCATCTCACGAAAAAAAGCAGGTGGAATAATGGAAATACAGGACAAAGAAAAGGATATTATTACAACTAAAGGATGGAAAAAAACACAGACCATGATAAATCCAAGAATCTAGGCATAAAATTACAGATCCAGTAGTGAGTTTTTGTAACAAATGATCAAAATCATGGATAGTTTCATGTGTAGAGACTAACAATGTAAACACTTATGTTTAGGTGGGAAATGGGATAGGAGAGTGATCTGGACCATTTATATATGGCTGTTCGACTGATTGCTTTAGTATGTCAGAACAGCTTTTCATTTTTCAAAGAAAAGGATGTAGGTTTCCATCCTATCAAGCAGGACTTAACTCTCATAAACACAGCACCAAGTACGCCATGTTTATTACGAGTGTCACTGGGTGCTAATATCACAAAATAGCTTTACATTGTCAGTTGAGATTTTATCTTGTGTAAGGCGATTAAACTAAAATATGAAATGTAAACTGGTAAAAGTAGATGTTGGTGTGCTAAAAGTGCAGCAGTGGCAAACATTTATAGCTGTACTCAAAATATTGATCACCAGTTTTAAGAAGAAACTCAGGTAACATGTTATCAAGCCAGGCTGTTCTGTAAACTGCAAGTAAACCTTGGGTATAATTTTGTTGTTGTTGTTGTTTGGGATTTTTTTTTTAATAAGGTGTTAAGCACCAGGCAAAACCAGGTGTTTCTGGTATTAAAGCAGGGCACACTTTTATGCCAGTCAACTTTCATTCTAGAAGGTTATTTCTATCAAAAAAAAAAAAAAAACAGAAGGAAAACAGGAAGGTATGAAGTCATCAACCAAAATAGAAGACAATACTGAGGTTTCTCCAAATTGTTCTGTTTCTCAGAGCTTTCTTTTCTTATTTTCCAATTTGAGCAAAGTAAAATAGATGTGGTTGCTGGCGCTCGCAGTTCTGCTGCCCTTCGCCACCCCAAATGAAGTGCACTTAAATAACAGAAGGAATATATATACACATGAAAGTTTACAGGCATAAACTATTTTTGACTCAGATATGGACAATCCAGTGATAGATAAATCAAACAGTAATTTTTTCAGTCACATGAAGAAGGTAGTTTTAGTAGCTGTTATACATTTATCTTTAGAGTATTTTATATAAGGTCTGTCAAAGACTTGAAGAATACCATAGATTTGAAATTTCAATGTAGATGGATAACAAAAGTAGCCATGGGCTCTTGTTTTGTCTTGAACATAAGTTGTCACCTAAAGTTCATAAAAATGTGACAGATCTGCACGTTGATATTCAACTGCTGTACTTCATAGATACGTCTTTTTAGTGGAATGAAAATACACATTCATGTGTTTTTTCTACTCAAATATGAGATGTTGTCTAATATATATTTTTATTATGAAAAATTAAATAGTTTAAAGCTAAAAAAATATTTACCCTGACTTAACCAAAACAGCAAATTAGACTGTCTGGGCTGCACATCTCAAGTAAGCTTTTCCTCCCCCAGCCTGAATAAGCAGTGCTGACAGTTTTGCTACAGTGGCATTCATAACTGGCTTCAGGCACTAAGTTTGTTGATCGCTGCAGCTGATGTGGTAGATTTAACCTGAGATATGATAAGTTAAAATAAACAGGGTGTGAAGGAGCTGACAAAATGGGCCTCTGGAAAAAACACTAAGATCATGATTAAAAAAGGATATTATCCAATACAAACTTTCAAAAAGACTGTGTTTTTTAAAAAACATGTATTGATAGATTTTAGCTTTACTGGCTAAACTAATTTACTGGTATTGAAACAGAGTTTCAATATTTATAATTAGATTTAGCTATGACTGGCTCTTTTTGAATCCAGCCATTCCTACCAATGTTTCCTCTGTACAGTGTATAACTAAAAGTCAAAAGTACATTATTCAAATAGTCAGAATTGCTTGGGAGTTCTCATAACAGTCTTAACTCTGCTTCCTCCCAAGTCAGTGCAAAATCTTTCTAAATGCAACTAGAAAGAGAAGTTGTGCTTGGTTCATTTTTTACCAGTTACATCAATGTTGTTGACGTGGTAAAATTTTCCATTGCATCAGTCACTGTAGGCAGGGAAATACCAAAGAATTTGGTTATGTGGCCCTGCAGCTTATGAAGGAACCTGCATTAGTCAGTGCACGAAGCAGGATATCAATGTGGGCACATCAGCTGCATATGGGCTTTACCCATGCACTGCAATGACAATTTCTGGATTTTGCCAATCTTAAAACATGTATTTCACCAAGCTTCTGTTAAGTTTAGAATTCATGTAGATGGTAGGAATCTCAGTCAATAGGATCACAGGTTAGAAATAACTCACTGCGATTACCAAGTTAAGAGCCTTAAGATGAGAATCACTTGGGAAGTTCTTTTTAGTGAGATTACCAGTCACACTTTTGGAGTTTTTGTGGAAAAGCTGTTTCTAAAAAAACATCATCTCTATAAAACCCTTAATGTGGGACAATGTATACTGCAGCATGGACAGTTCAGGACCAGCTGATGCTTTTCTACTGGATTTGCATTTTCCTAGCTCAAGGTGATGCTTTGTTACAGGCATTGATGACTCAAAGATCAGATGTACTGTGAAAAATGTGTATTCATGAGGTCAAGGGCATGAGATCTAAGCAGAAAAAATAAGTAAATATATCTACGAAAATAATATTCAGAGATATACAGTTGCAATCACAGATACTTTTCTATCCATGCTTCTTTTATTCCAGTTGGCCATGTTGTTGATTAAATAAAGCTGTGCATAAAGATCAGTTATGAAGGATGCTACAGATGAAGAGTATCAGCCCAGGAACAGAATCTTCATAAATTGCAAATGCAACTTATTTTATATTTAAACTTAACCAGATTAGTCTATTTCTAATACTGTATGCTAACAACTTGGGCCCATAGTCCCTCCCATAATATTACTACACTGTCACAGTGCTACTTGTTTTATATATTGACAGACACATTAGAGATGCAACTGTCTCTAAAAAGAATTTTAATTAAGAGAACCAAATCTTTTCTTCAATCACATTGTAACATTTCTATCAGATCTTTTACAGCTGAAGTTTTAGAGCTAAAATAGAAATGGTAGATTCTTTAATTGATTGCTTCATCTGTTAAAGGAAGCAATAAAAATAGCAGGTACATGGATAAACCCACTATCTTTCAACATTTGCCTGAATTTACTTGACATCATACCTTTAATACCAGATTGAATTTGGCTTTATGACTATTTAAGATAAGAGAGAAAAAGGACTTCCCGTCATGCAGCCACATGGGGGTCTCCAGAGCTGTAGCTCCAGGCTTACAAGAAAGGTCAGGGTGGAGAGGGACTGGGCTTTAGCACAGCCAGTGAGTGGTGAAAGGAGAGAAACTGCTGGAGGGTAAGTTTCTGCAAAAGGAAACACCAAGAATCCTTTTACTTCTCAAATGCTGGCACAGGGCAGTCAGCCACCATCCAGACTTTGGATCTTAATGATAGATGAGTCTTGATTTCAAGAAAGGAATGCAACAGCATTAGAATTAATTCCCAAGCCGTGTGCCTTCTGCACAAACCCTCTGACCTATATCACAACAGCACGGTTTAATGCCAACACAAGCACCCACCAATTACGACAGTCTCCACACTGGAAGGAAGAGAGCGTGTCCTTACAGTCAAACAGAAACAAGCACTGCCAACCAACATCTCACCTGTGCACCCACAGGTAACATGCAGATCACCACAGGCTACACTACAGTCAAAGAGAGCAGATGTACTCCTTGAGCTGGGAGTGCCAAGGACTTTTTCCAGATTTGGCAGCTGTTTTTCCCAGCCTAACTTCATGCCACCCAACTCCCAAACTTGTACTCGCACTTGGCCGCTCACTCCTATGAGCCAGCTGGACATCATCTGGAGCACAAACATACCACAGATCCATTAATGCCTCCATTGGGCTCCTAAAATTTTAAGCAAGAGCAGTCCCTGGCAGGAAAGGATTTGTTGCCTGAAGCTCAAGAGGAAAATGTTCAAGAGAAGCACTGTCTGTACCTCTGGTAGGCATGGATGTGTGTGTGTCCCCAAAGAATCTTATCGATCTTCAGCACAGATTAAACCACCTTCTATAGATTATCACTGGCCAATGTTACAACTATAGTTTGCAAGTTAATTGTAGGTCTGCATCCATGTTAATCACACAATTGCCGATACTAAAGACACTGAAAATTTTTAAAAATTATGAGAAATACTACATTCTTCTTACTTTTCAACAACTCATCTTCCTCCCCTGCCTTAACGACATAGAGGTCTGCAGTGTTACTCCCACATTGCACATGGAAATATTACTTCAGCAGAGAGAAGATTTAGGTATTGTTTTGGCTGAAGGTACTAATCTACTTCAACAGTAACAAACAGCCTGCTCAGGCCTGAGCCACAGGATAACAACACAATTCTTCACTGTAAAAAGCTCTGGTTGCAAATAAGAGGGAAAAATACAGATTAATTATCCAATTAATAACCCAGAACAACTCTAGCAAATGAGATTTGTGCATGCATTGTGGTGTTTAAATGAAGAACCCCTTGCAGCATTACTGGCACTTCTGTCCCTGAACACTCTGAAGCATCTGCCAGGACAAGAGCACAGCTACGAGAGAGGTGTCTTTCTTCATCTCTTAACTCTTCGTCACAAGCCATCTATAAAATAAGGTGACTCAGGACAGTGAAGGCAGAGAGTGCATTTACACACCCCTTATATTGATAGATGAAGATAAGACATTATTAAAATGGCCTAACAAATATTTAACACACAGCCAGCCTCTTCAATGGGGTCCTCAGCGAGGTCACTCCTACCTGCCCTTCAGATCTCACTTCCACCAAAAGCACTTGACTCCAGGTGTTACAATTAACTCATATTCAGTCCTAACTCAAAAGACATTAAAATAAAACCTTCAAGAAAAAAAAAAAAAAAAGCAGAAAGGTAGACTTAACACACTAAGAATTACACCTATAGTCTTGGTAACTTCCTTCCAGCCACCAAGACAACAAACACTTCTGCTTTCCCTTTCCCCGACTTAAGGGTCAGTTTACTGATTTCACAACACCTTTATTCTAACCCACCTTTAAAAGCAAGCTCATTTCCCCCACTGATACTACATGCTTTCACTATACAGTCATACCGCTGTATTTCAACTTTGAGATAGGTAAAGCTGTTCGTTCCCTAAAGCCACCACATGGCTGTGGTAAACACTCCTTGTCACATCTGTCTCCACATAGGTTGCTACCCCAGATTAAAAAGAGTATGTTCAGCTTCCAAGTTAAGGGTATTCATTTTCCCTGTATGCCAGCAAATGCCAAAATTTGTATTTTCCCCATGTGGGATGTGGTTACAGTATCTGTACATACAGAAGGATGTCTCAACACCTATCCCTTCCAGTTATGGTTTTCATCCCTAAACCTCAAAGCATCTACAAGGGACATCATCACTGACATTTTTTCCCTATTCTATTCACCAGAAAATCTGTCACCCAGGCAGGAATGTGACCCATTCAATAGTTTAAAGGCTGAGCTAGAAACACAACTCAGGTCTCCATCAGATGGATGCTCTACTCATATTTCAACAAAGAAAGGCGAGTGGGGGATTTTCCAGGTGCCCCTTTCATTGCACCGTACAGATTCTATGGGGATCTGGCAGATAAACTTGATAAAAGTGGCTCTGGCTTCACAACCCCATCCATCAGCACAGACCTTTTCACCTCAGTGGACCTTCATCAACTGCAGAGAAATTTCACAAAGGCAGCATATTATAAAAACATGGGTGTTATTAAAAGTAGATTTGTCTGAGAGTAAGCACATATTTCATGACAACACAGCACTATTTAAAGAACATTTTTTTCTTTGCTCTCTTTGAGAAGAATGGTATTATTTGTTTTATACTGTAGCTCAAAATACCTCTTTAAAATCCATAAGATACTGTGGAAGCTGACACGTTCACGATTAATACCCTCTCCTTCAGATGAATTTCAGTTTTATTCTCTAAGTGGAGCACACAGTGGCAAGCTTTATACAAAAGTGAGTTAAAAGTAGATGTTTTTAAAATGAGGATTGTTGTCTTGCACAGCTCTGAAGTAATTGTAAATCTACTTTCTAAATATGGATAGGTGGAATTTAAAAAAAATACCAAACAACTGTGATGTGTCAGGAATATTTATGAAAGATAAGTACTATATGTAGTTAAATAGGTAACATCCCACCTTTCCAAATCAAAATAACAGAAGCAATTATGTCTGGTTTTGGACTCATATTCATGCTCCCGAGTATTTTTTTAATGAAGGCTGGTTTCAAGTTATATTCAGTTAAACATTTTAAAATATAACACTAAAATGGCCATATCACACTGTATAAACTGTGTTTAAAAAGACTGTTTATGCCCCTTGAAAGCCGTATTTTAATAACTGAAACAGAGAAACCATACCTTTAATTCACAGTGAATTTTGGCTATTGAGTAACACAAACCTCCCGAAACATACAGTTTAAGGAGAAACACTGAGACCAGTATTAGAGAGTTTCCTACAGCATATAATACAGTTTTACTTACCTGAGTTGCCAAATCCTGAGAAGATGGACTTCGGAATGACTCTAGAAACATAGTTGTGTTGGTGTTCAAAGTAACTATTTTTAAAGATTTCTTTATTTTGATGATCAAGTGCTCATTATTTTTATTAATCTTGTTGTTAATAACACTATCAATCTTTATCAAGGCTTATTATTGCTGCATCGGTAAGACAGTCTTAATCTTCATTATTAATTTTAAAGGAATATTGAAGTCTCTAACAAGCTGCATGGATGACGAGAAACTCCCTGAAAAGTCCTCCTCTGAAAAGGTCATTCTTATCAGCAACTCTTCTGTATACTTAAAACTGATTGTGGCACTCAGCAAGTTTCATTTTTCATCTGAATAACTCAGCACCTGTAGGAAGCCATTCTGAAAGCTTTTTTCACAGCGTGAGATGAAACATAAGTGGTACATGGACGAATATTTGAAATGGCAAAGTTACTAGGCATCTGAACATCCAGCCAAAATTAGTGCCAAAAAGAAAAACAGCTGGATAAACTCAAGGAAAAGTCAAGAAAAGCAGGCTTAGTTAGAAGACAAATAGACTTCAAGAACTGTATCAACTATAGTACTTTCAAGGGCACCTCTCCTCACACTGATAAATCACTTTATAGATTATTTTTTTTCCCCATTTGCTGCTTATTTTATGCTTATGCATAAAAGTGTGCAGCCTTTTGGATACTGACTGCCTCCAAGGAACCCACCTGCCTTGGTCCTGGAATAATTATTACTACTGTACTTCTTTGCCTCTACGAATAAGATCACACATCCAAAAAAGTTTCATCAGTAACTCAGCAGCCCATGTGTCTATGCAAGCCAAGGTTCGATCTACTATTCAGTATTCACTAGAGGACGGCTGCTGCGTGCCCAATAGTTGATTTCTCCTGGTTTCTAAGGGCAGCTATGGTCTAGAAACATTGCAGCTAATACAGTAAGTGCCATGGAAGCAAGTGACAGCCCTAACAGCAATTGTACCTAGAGCATGGGACCTGCTTCAGGGAAAGGAAATAACAGCAAAGAACTAGACCGTCAGAAATGGAGACTGCCAGATTCCTGCATGGGTCTAAATCCCCTAGACCCCAGCACGCACGCTCCGGAAGTCACTCCAATTTCCCTCGGACACAGATCCTAGGCAGTACACATGTTGAGCAAGCCCCTCAGTTAGAAAGACTGAGACCAAGCAGGTTAGTCACATCATTTACATTTCCTGGAGCCTTTCAGACATGTCAGTGTCGGATGAATACCCGAGTGAAGGAATATTCTCTATCTGCTTAACAGGTAATAATTCTCATAATGGACTTTTCCTTAAAAATTAAGACGTATGGCTCATATAAAGAAGTAAAATAGAAATATTTCTGTAATAGAATATTTCTTACTGAAATGATGTACAGATAGAATTATTAACAAATATGAACTAAAATATAGTCTTAGATATTTGCCATAATAAAACAAAATTAAATTGCTCTTCATAGTGGGAGTGATAATCTGAATACACTGGATGGGATCATTTTGCCAAGAAAAAAAATCTAATATTCATTATTAGTAGTTCAATTTACTTTACATTAGATTTTTAACTACAGCAATCCCACAAAAAATAACAACAAACCCAAACTAAAACACTGCCATAAATGACAGGTATATACAAACACAAAATCAGACTCTGTGCCAGCTTATGGTGTGCTATCTCAACAAGGGGGAAAAAATTATATACCTAGACATATTAAACCTTCAAATCTCACTAAGCAAGCACAAGAGATTTCTACAACATTTTAATGTTACTGTCATTTTTGCATTGACTTCCTTTTTAAGTTCCTATGAGAAAATGTAGAGATAAAAGATCAGCTGGTGTTCTTGTGCAAATCACTTTAGTGTAGATAAGTGAGGATTATAAGACTTACATTTGGCTTTGCAGGAAAAAATAGTTTATGAAACTTTTTAAGATACCTGTTAGCTTGTAAAAGGCAGGATTATAAATATTCTAGTCAGACTTTTAAGGAGTTATCAGATAACAATATACCACAATAAAAAGCAATACACTATAACAAAATTAATTTCAATTTATGCCTGTCTAAAAAACCCCCAAAATTTGGTTTTATATCCTAAACCATAGGTATTGTGGTTTAAAAAATTGGAGGAAAAAAGTCATTTTACTCAAATGAATAATGAACTTTCTTAAGGAAATTAATGTGCTGCTTTTATTCTTATCAGCTAACCTCTATAAAACCTTTCTATACTCCATAATACAACTATGAGCTTCCTCATTAAAAGTAGAGAGATCATTGAATGATTTAACCTTCCAGAAATGACAAAATAACTTTTTTTATTAAAAATGGAACTTGATAACCTCCAATTATTTAATTTTTACGTTAACTACCATCTTGCATTCTGTGCCAATGACATTTTCTTTTACCATTTTTGCTTACAATATGCAATATACATTATTAGTAAATAATTAACTGGATCAAAATATTAGCAAATTTTCAAGTGTAAAATTAGAAATAATTTTACTTTCCACAATGTAAGAAATGCAGTCCAGGAGTAATTCTACATTTCATTTGCTTTTAAAAAAGTTATAAATAATAATAATAAATAGATGTTTGAAAGGACAAAAGGCATGCACCATTAGACCAGCAAATATTTGGATTAATTTAGATAACTGAGTAAACTTGTCAGATTTTAGCTCATATATTAAAAAAATAATTTTGTACTAAAGGTTCAGCTATGGAAAAGGAAAATCACACAGAGTTTTTCTTCATTTTTAAAATTGATTTTATAGTCTTTATAAGACTGTTTTTAAAAGGTTGTGTTGTTTGTTGAATGTCTACACTGAATTTTTATGCATTAACACACATACAAGCACTTCTGTATTTCAGCTCTGATGGGGACTGGAGCTATGGGAGGCAAAATATTCTGGAGGAGGACAGCTTGAGGTATTTATGGCACAACCTGAAGCAGAAGATACTGAGAGGCTCATTAGAAGTCCCATCCTTGTAAGATCTCTTATAAAATTTTGGAGACTTTAAGACCGTTAAGTGCTTCAAAAGTCTTGTTACTGTCTTTGCTTCTTCCAAAACAGGTGACACATCTATGCATTTTAAAGGTGTTTTGATATTTTTTCAGGGGTTTCTTAATGATGCTCACCAGCAAAAGCTGCAAAGGATCCAAGTGTTTTTGCCAGATCTAAACCACATCTGATTCCTCAGCACAAATTTTGTTACTGATGCAATGCCTTACTGGATCAAATATCTTGGAGCAGTTTATAAATTCATTGTAAGGAAATAAACAAAACAAAGATTACACCAACTAGACCTACACCATCTTCTGTGACTTTCCTGCTCTACCAGCTGTCCTGCTTCTCCCAAAGTTCAGCCCTCAACAACGTGCAGGAGCGATCACACCACCTCTTATTCTCATCATTTGCTATGACTCTAAATTTGCTCCTCTGTCATCTGCAATCAGCAGTGCCACTGGCCTATCCTTGCTACCTGCACAGCTTTCCAAACAGAAGGAATACATCTGTCAGACACAACATCCCTTCTTCTAATTGCCAGATTATTCCATCTTAAATAGCTCAACCATCCCTTGTGTGACTGCAATGCACTTTCCTGTCTCCTGTGCTTTTTCCAGCCAATTATCCTCTGTAGCTTCAGGTTTGCTGTTCGAACAAGGACACAAGTGTGTCACCTACTTAAATCACTGCCTCCTGGTTCCATTGAACTCGTTAGATCCAAGTTTCTGAGTTATATTTCTGTTCAGACCACACAGGTCCTCCAAAACTGGCACTCAGCTGACAGCACTGCCTTAACTTAAGACAGATCTACCAAAGCCACCTTGTCTGTAAATTTACTGCTGCAATAGCTGGTTGTTCCTTACTTAGTCTTTTCAATGACTCCTTTGCCAAAAGACTTAAACTAGCTGTAAAGCCCACCTGCAGAGAACATGCCCGGGACAGTGGCTCACTCCCCCGTTGCACCCTTGTCCCAGGGGTCCAACTGCAAATATAGGGACAGCAGCCTGCAAACACCAAGGGGAAACAAAAAGATAGATGAATAGAAACAAAATTTATATACCACTACCATATGCCCAGAAAGCTAATGAGCATCACTACAAGGAAAAGGGGGGTGAGTCAAGCAGCCAAAACAGGGAAAATATTCATTAAGCATCTTTTCCCTATGACCAGAAATACTTTATTATTGAGATATTTATACTCAAACGGAGGCTTTTAGAAAATCAGCATCTTTTAGCAAAGAATTGCCCTGTCCTCACAGGTATAGCTCAACATCAGTTATAAAAACTTCAAAGCAATTTGTAGTGAGGTGAGACTCTACCGTAAGAGAAGACTGAGGATGCTAATATAGCTAGCTCCCGTGCTTTATGGGAATTTATTCTGATTCACTACAGGCTCAGACACAATTTTATATTGCAGATTACATCTCAGCCCTATTTGGAATAAGGTGTAATCAGCAGTAGGAGTATTTGGAAGCAGATGCTTCATTTAAACACTTTTCTAAATTTCAGCACATGACCACTGAAACAAAGAGCAGTACCAGAGTGTACGTGACTCTCTAGTTACTTAACGTGCGTAAGCAATGACTGCAACAGGCTGGTTCTTTCCTAGCAGGTAATAAAAAGAAACTGCCATTCTACACAGTCATTACAGCGGTGGCTCAAACTATGACAATTTCTTTTTCTCTGTAAAGCTAGCAAATGCCAATTGTAATCTATCAGCTAGTGTTATGTTAGGATAATATTTCACTGACATTTTCAAGTGAGAGATACAGCTTTAATTGCTGTTATTGCAGATTGCTATGATTGTAAAATATCATTTTAGGTTAATCTTTCCTTTAACATGTTTATGAAAAGTTAGGGTGCTTATATTCCCTCTTTCCTCTCAATGCCACCCTCAAAGAATCAAGAAAGGCAAAGGTATGAACTGCAAGCACAATTAGTTTCCTTCATTAAAATGATAAAAGGTAAGGAAATTCAGAATTTCCGAGTCCTTTTAAACGCACTCCTATTTCTGCATTGAGGCAGAACTGCCTGTTAGGAACAGTGACACCAGCCATTTATAGGTATAATCCAAAAGCCCTGCACTTTTATTTCATAAAATTTTAAACATCAAATGATACACTGCAGCAAAAATGCTTTTACAGATTGTTTCCTGTGTATAAAAGCAATTTGTGGATAATATTAATTGTGTTACCTAATTCCAGAAGAGAACTTGATCTCACCACTTTAAATACCTCTTCACTTTACCTACACACATCTGCATGGAAGAATTAAAGACACCCTGGCAGTTTCATGTTGGCACCTCTAGCCTTTTTGGAGGTTCTGCTACAGCTATTTATTCATTATTTCCTAAATTTTCTTGAAGTAGTGATGTTGATATTTGTATATTAAAACATTTAAATACTAAATCCACTTTCCATACATAATTAGAGAAGGAAGACATATACAAAGTTATTGAGAATAAAAAATATGCCAACCTGAGATATCTATCCTGTTCCCTGATTGAAAGCAGAGTGCTCTGGGATGAAATGGATAAACTCAGGATACAGATTTGAAATCACAATAATACTTACATTTGAAAAGACAATGATCTTTTTCAAACTGCTTTCTGGAATGTAAATGTATATTTTCTCTGCTTTCTTTTTCTAAAAACATTTCCTATTATTCTCACAATAAGAGAATAATAACAGTGAGAATAATATTCTCAGAGGGAGAATAATGTTTCAGTTTAAGTTGTTTGAATTCACGCATTAATAAAAATAGATTTTTTTCTAACAAAGTGCTTTAATATCAAACATATCAAGATAATGAAGGAATTATGAAATTCTGTCCTTTTTTCTCACTCTGTCCTAATTTAACCACAGAAATAAAGCATTTCATTTATCCCTTGGAAAACTACTAAAAGGTATTAAAAGCTGGGGTTACTATTTTACCATTGGTACACTGAAGCAGAAGAAGTTAAAGCTTACACCACATTGCCCAAGATGCATTCATTTAGGAAGCATTTACTGCCGTATCCAACAGAGATATTCACATCATCACAGATATCTCACCTGAGAAGCACCTAGTACTTGAACCAGTTCTCTAGTAGTGGCTACAGTGCCAAGTATGGCATTTGCCCAAATAAATCCAAGACTACCATTGGAATTCACACCTTGAACAATATTTTAGGAGACAAGGCTGAAAATCACAATGATTCACAAGTTCAATATTCCCATTTTATTTGAGAAAAAAATCTCAGCCTAAAAGATGTGTTACCTGCTATCCTCAAAACCATTCCAAACAGTGGAATAAAATCTTATTAACAAGAGAAATATCCCAAAATTTCCACCTTTCTTTGAGGAGTATTAAGAAACAAAAGAGATACTTTCTTGCTTGTTCATTCTTTCTTTAGCCTCACAGATCCTGCATTCCTGAGAGTACATACATTCAACAAGAAGGATGGAGGGCATTTGCACTGGATGCTGCGCTCTGCAGTCTGTGGGCCAAAGAAACATCATCAGAAGGAATAGCTGTAGAGTCAGGCACACTCAGGCTACTAAAAAACCAGTACAAATACTCTCCCATCAGGCCGAGGTACAAAAGGTAACTGTTAAACTCCATTACTATGCTGAGAGATTTCAAATGCTGAGTGGATGCAGGTTTTATTCAGGTATTTTTATTAGCTTTTCAATCAGCAGATGAGGACATTGTTTATGTCAGTGATACTACACTGAGTTCAGGTCTGCATTCAGAGACAAGCGGCTCAAGATAGTTATAGCTCCGCTTTCAGGGGGGAAAGAGATGGAGTGAAACCATCCTTACCTTGCATCAGCTCTGTGAACCAACCAATTCACACCAAGTTAGAGACACAGTCAACATATAAATCAAAGAGTCTGGGCTTTGCAAGAACAGACATGACTGACCTGCTCTGAATCATTCAAGTGAGCCTTGTGCCTCCCAGGTAACTCCCGCAAGAGATAAAATGGGCACTGACAGCAAATAACTGGTACAGTTCCTCATGTCTTATGTGAAAGGTAACACAAGAAGTCCACAGCCCTGCCAGTAAACAATCCTGTCCCTGCAAAAAGAAGGTGTTTTTTTTTTTTCTTCCCTTTAACTAGCTAAAAAATAAATCAGCAATTTACTTCCACTTAACGAACAAGCTCCATGAGTACTTAGAGCAGCTCTGCAGCAAATACCACCAATACAACAGCAGCCAGTGTCACCACATCACAAATACAAGTTGAAGACAATGGCTAAGATCCAAAGCAGCAGCAAAGAAATGTTAACTCCCAAGCAGCACTGAAATACTACTTTTGTACTCA
The DNA here is from genome assembly GCF_047716275.1 of Strix uralensis. Taxonomy (NCBI): domain Eukaryota; kingdom Metazoa; phylum Chordata; class Aves; order Strigiformes; family Strigidae; genus Strix; species Strix uralensis. The sequence continues at coordinate 8,560,776 of NC_133977.1, read as the reverse complement.
CTCAGTCATGGAGCAGTCTGTGCTGTTGCCAGGGTAAATAAGAACTCAAGCAAGGTGGCTCAAATCTCCATCAGATGACAGTGACCTCCAGAGCCTGGTGTAATCATTGAAAGACAGGTGGGTAAGAGGGTGTGAGCAGCCACACAAAGCTTGTTTCAGGAGCTTGTCATCACATTAAGGTTTTGAGACTTTAAGGCATATCTGTTTGGCTGTCTCACTAGTTTGTCAATAAGATCACAGAGAAGCCATTTGCAATTATGGCATTAATAGGGGCATTTTAAAGCTACTGTTAGGATTGAGTTGTTTTGTAAATGCTGTGTGTTGTTTAGGATACTATTTAAGAATTTTTTCTATCCTGCATAAATTCAGATATACCTGCATCATATTCACAGTAAGAATATTAACTCTAAAGATGGTATTTTCATTCTGGTGAGCAATACACAGATCTCCTGCATTTTAGCAGGGCAGCCGATTCTATGCCAATATCACACTCCTGTGATTCTCCTCCCACCCATTTTAGCACTGCCATTTGCTTTAGGGCCAATGACAGACTGAATGGCCATATTCAGTGAAACTACAGCCAAAGGCATACTAACATCAGCATACTAAAGTTGCTCTCTGAAAACTCTTCTTATTCTTTCTTTATTTTACAGGTCAGCTTGTGTGGAGATAATCTAGAAATATTGTAAAATACAGGGAGGGGATTTTTAAAAATGTTTTTCTTCACAGGTTTTCTGTCTCTTTATAAGACGTACAACTTTCTTATGTTGGTACCCAATAATGTGACCAGTCAAATACAGTTGTCTTGGGAAAAGGAAGGTGGATGGATTTTTTTTTGCAACTATGGGGATCACTCCAATTTTAGCTTCTGAAAAGCTAGAGTAGAAATGCAATTTCTACTCTAGAAGATATGCTTAAGGAGCATGTAGCACTTGGCATTTAAATCTTGCTTTGGGAAAGTGGTATTGAAAAAAATTAACAAATTACAACTTATTGGTATTTTGGTTCTATTTAACTATAAACCTTTTCCTTAAAAAACAAACAAACCCACCCACCCACACTCCCCCATTTTGAGACAAAATAAATATCCGTAGTGAAACTGTGGTTTACCTTTTTATCAGCATTTACAGAGCCTCAAAATTTATAATGCCACTTTCTTCAGTAGGCAGGTTCTGCTCACCTAAACCAGGTAAATCAACCCAACTGGAGAGCGTGATGAGTGAGGACAGCAGGATATTCATCTTCTCAACTAAAATAGAGTTGATTATATTTATTTATTAAGTCCCCAAACATGTCAATATACATATATCTAACTAGTTACACTTGGGTTTCTTGACCAAACTCTTTGAAAAGCTTTCTCCTCTTCACAGAAAATTCTGGTATGCTTCCTCCCCTCTGGCTCCAAACTGAAGCATTTCAGCGTGGGAATACTGTCATGTGCCTAACTGGACCTGCAAGTTACAGCTTGCTTGAAAAATAAATCCTAAAATTTCAGAATACTGAAATTAGACCATCACTACTGAAACACCATCAAGAACAGTAAAAAATTAAACTAGATTCCCCTGAAAATTGTCAAGACCAGGATGGAAGTAGTGAAAATCTGAGTGAAAATCTTCTTTCACTAAGCTCAGTGATAAACCCTGCATTGTATTTCCTACAGTGTATAGAAGACTTGCACATTTCGTGCAATCCTATGAAAAATCAGGAACTGTAGTATTTGTGTTAAAAACACAGGCAATAAAGTAATGGAAAATCAATATTCTATTTCTGCAAGAATGGTCAGAGTAATCCAAATTTAAATTTCTTCAAGAGTTAAAATATATATTTGATCCGACTAAAAGTTTACATTCATATAAGTAAATTTGATGGTAGTTAGCTTCATTTTTTTTACTAGCGTGTGTGTGAAAGATCTTTTTTAAAATGTTTTTTTCTGTATTTTTAGTTTTGAGGATATAGGCACAAACATAGAGATGTAGTCATTTATAAAACAAAAATGACAATTTTATATAAGACATTAAAACTACATCTCATTAAAAGTATCACAGAAGTTTATCTAGAGTTTATTATATTATGTGAGTGTGCTTAGGATAGAAGATTTGCCTGATTTTTCCCATATAAGTGGAATTTCTGGGTTGGATGGAAATGGGCAATACAGCGCTTGAACAAATCCTGATCCCTTCAGATTTACACGTCTATTTCTGTGTCAAATTAATAAAGATAAGCATCCACACTTCTGAAGCAGTAGCTTTTTTGCAACTGCTTTACCCTCTGAAAACTTCTTCATAACTTTTTCTCTATTAAATATAGTAAATCAGAAATATATTTCTTACCAGCAGTTCACCAGTTCTAAAGGTAAAAGCGAAAGCTGCATACAACATGGTCAGCATTTAAAAAGCTATTAAGATCCTATCCACTAGCTTTATAAGAATGCAGTGTTGATATAAGGGCTTCATTTTTCACAGCTTCCCCCCTGGTCCTCTTCCCTAGGACAAGAGATATCATCAAGATGAGATGCCAGGGAATAACTTCACGACTTAAAGTAAGAAGATCCAAAGATAAACATCCAAAAATGTGGACACTTCCTAAAATACTGTACTGATTTCAAAAACCAGGAGAATAGGAAAGCAAAGGAAATAAATAAGGGGGGTGGAGGGGGACGGGGACAGGACGGGGGGACAGGAACAGAACATGGCAAGATGCTGAAAAACATGAGGAGACAGCAAATGATGCACTTTGCAGCATGGTACAGTCTACTTTTCATCCTCTGAAAGACCTGAGCTGAACCCCAGTGAAGCAAGGTCAATCTGGATCTGAATTTCTATGGCATATAATCATAAAAGAGTTATACTGTTGGGAAGCTGCTTATCGTAACAACTGTTAGCACCAGGATACACAAAATAGTTAGGCGTATACTTCCTATTAAATGCTATTAAATTTTAAAGAGACCACCATTAGCACAGGAAATCTTGGAGCCTTGACTTGCTGTAGGCCAGAGTACAGAGGTACCTCTGACAGAATAGCTCATTTCAAGCTTATAGCTTTCCTCTAGCATCCATTACTGGAGAGTGCTAGAAACAGGGTACTGAGTGAAATGGATCTCTGGTCTGACATGATACAACTTGTCTCATGTTCCTAGTATGTACACAGTAAATGCCACAAAGAAAAACATCACACAAGAAAGTCAGAAGAACAGAAGAACATTTCTTATAACATTCAAAAAACCCTATTTCCTGGTTTTTTTAGATATTATCTTATAAGTGAACATGATCAAATAGTAGCTCACTGTAATAGAAATACACTCATGATAATTGTTGTACAGTTCTGTGTAATTTAGGGAATCTACAGTGTTAGCCTTTAGTAAGGCTAACAATTTCCTCCTGAAGCAATATAACAGTATCTGCCCATTGTGCAACTTCAAAAGTCTGAAGGTTTACTAAGGTTTTGCTAAGCATGGAGATAGGAGCTTGTAGCCAGCAAGCGAAGTGTGCTTAGCTCCTGTACGGCGTCTGGAGAGACAAGGCCTCAGTCACTTACTCACTCTAAAGTTTATCAGTTCTTTCTCTTTACTATTAGAAATGTGCATTTCAGAGCACAGGCAAGGTATTTCTGATGGAGATACCCTAGAAGGAACACGACAGAAAATGTAGGTAAGAAAATGAAGTGATGAACACTGTGCAGAGAAGCACAACACAGAGTAAATAAGCATTCAGAATAAGAAATTTGATTCTCCAGCCGTGATAGGATTTGAGTTCTAACATCAGTTAGACCTCTGAGACTTCTTGTATTTCATTCTTTTTTCCCCTAAATAATTATCTTCTGAACAACATTTATTTTTCTTTTATTCCCCTTTTACTTATACATATGTGCTCCCCCTGATGGAAAAGCATTATTGGTCTGTGAATCAACTGCAGCCAGTGAAAGTAATGAAGTAAATAAACACGAAAAATATGAACCCTGATGTAGTAACATTCTAAACTTTAGGGTGTCTTTCTTCACGATCAGCACAATCCAATGAAAATATAAAACAAGTAAAAAACATCTGCTTTAAAGAACTTTAACTCATCTGTGACTTTAAGTTTTCTTTGAAAAGAAATGGAAATTATATTTGTTACTATAAATTTGAGAGAGAACTGAGTAGGTAGAAGTATTCTACAGAAAGTTGCTTTCTTAAACGCAGGAAACTGGAGAACTAACAGCAATCTGCACTGCACAGTTGCAACCACTGACTTGCTGGGAAGAACTGTGAGAATGAATCCTTTAAGAGATGGTGATGTTGCACTGCTCCAGCAAGTCATTAAAGCAAACATACTCCTTCAAGCACTTGAGCAATCTCACTGAACGCCTATACAAGCTTAAACTTAGGACATGCATAAATACTCATCTTTCATTTCTGTTGTATCTGGTTTTTATTATACCAGAGGTAGTTTTAAGCTTCTTGTGCTAGAGTTGGACCACATCAGAAAGTCATTTAACTATATTTACTTTTACTGTCAACATTTAACTATTGCTATGACCATTAGGTTTCTAATGAGTAAAATAACAGTAAGCTTTAGCCATCAGGTACCAGCCACCAGAATCTCAAGTACTGGAATCCACTCAAAGAGGCACTTCTATTTTTCAGCATCCTTGCTCTGATCTTCAGTTATGAAGCAATCTAATATTCACTAGAAAGAAACTGATATCGTCTGCTATTATTGTACTAGCAGGTATTGTAATCCAGGTTGAAGGGATTGCATTTCACTCTAAAACCCCTTGACCTTTATTAGTGCTTCAGGGAGCTTGAAAGCCAGACAGGATAACAAAAAAGTCAATAAAATAGACTAGTACGTATTTTTCTGGCTTTCTGAAGCAACGGGGGAAATAATAACCGTCAGGGTTAAAGATTAATTTGGAATGAAATGCTTACAGGCAAATAGATATGATAACTGCATTAAATCATATACGGCTTGTTTTAAAAAGGGACACGGAATCTTATCATTAAATCAATTTCTAGATCATTTTTAAGTTATATTATTTTAATTAATCTATTTGAAAAGAAGTTTGCAAATCACTAAGGCAGCAATTAGATATTGCAGTTTAATCAGTATTTCATTTTGATGTTAAAAAAGTAAATGAAGGCTTAAAATAAGATTTTTAGACTTTTAAAGACCATTAAGATATCCATATGTATTATGATTGTGGAGATTTTCATACCCTCATAGCAAAGGAACTACCTGCTGTATTTTGTTGTACTAGGTTTAGGGATCTTCATGTAGTTTATAAGTTGCATAGATGTACCAAGGACATAAGTTTTATATGTACAGATAGCACTGTGCACCTGGAATGACTGACTAAAACCCTGTATGATTAAAGTAGTATCTCTGCTGGCATTTTACTTCAGACCCCGTTCTCAAAGCCCTTTTCTACTTATATAGCACTTTACTTCGCACGTAATTAACCGAGTGGCATAAAAATTAACAGTTTTTGCCCTGGATTTGAAACAAAATTAAGACAGATCTGGAAATTATAACAACAAATTTAAAGTCTTCCTCAACTTGATGAGGAAAAAGAGGGAGGACAATTTCCATGACTAGTAGCAAATCTCTGCAAACCCAAAAGCTAAAACAATTCCACTAGCGTATTCCATACATATATATATATTTGAGATAATTTATAACCCATTTTGAACTACTGACAGGATCAAGAGACATATTTTTATCAAACTTATACTTTCTACCTAGGAAATTTAAATTTTTTTACTAGGCAATTCTGTAAACATCATACATGCCATTTCAAATATCCACTTTTCAGGGAAACTCAAATACAACTTATATATGTGATTCTTTAAGGAGAGTAATTATATCTGGTTGATGCTAACTTCTTGTACCAATATTTCCAGGACCACAACAACCCTACTGCTTAGAAAAAATTCCCATCCTATTAGTTCAGTGGATCACCCATCCTAAGCCCAAGCAACACAAGGCTTTTCTGGGCATTCGAAAGAGAGTATAGAAAGTTCCTGTGGCTACAGTCTAAACCCAAATGACTCTTTTTTTTGTCCCTAAACCCTATTTCCAAGTAGGATTACAACTTGTTTTAACGGGAATCTTTTTATATCAGCACAGTCTGGCTAATGCTAACAACCCATCAAAGATTCCCTGCATTAAAAGGCTCTTTACTGTATTTGAGTAACAAAGATTTTGGAAGCAGCAGCATTTTTTCCTTGACTGACTTTGGGAAGTCAAACCCAAACCACTCTGATATCACTTTAAAGCCACGTCAATAAAAAGAAAGATGTTTGCTAAAATTAATTTAAAACCCTATGTTAAAACAGGAATTTTTAAAGACTTTTTTCAAGGTTATCTAATGCATCTTTTTTATACTAAGTTAGCCAAGTTCTTAAAACTCAGAAATATACATTAACTCAGAGCTTTATTTAATATCTCTATCCATATAAATCTAATGCTCAGTGCTTCTACTTGGCTGCAACAACTTTTTTAGAATTGTTACAAACTGGTTTAATATGCGCTTAATATCTCAGTTTTAGATATTTCTATGATATGCACTAAATATTTCTGGTAAGAACTGCAAAGAACAGTTCACAGGGTAGTGCACAGAAGTTGAAGTTCTAATTTGGAACTCTAAAGAACATGATGTTTAAAGTTCTTTGGACTTCTAAAAGGACAGGTATGGCCTTTTAGGCTATTTTGGTCTCAAACTATAGCTTTTTATTAGCAAGTACAAAGATGCATTATCTGGTATAGTACTAGAATGGAAAAATTGTGTGCAAAATGCATAATTTGTACTATAATTCACAATTTAATCTGCATTTTTACTTTGGTTCCGGCTAGGAGAAATTCCATGTAAAAAAGAATGTTGAAAGAATGGCAAAAGAGGTCTTTGATTTTTATGCGTATTGGGGGAATAACAGCACCCCATTTAAAGAACACATACAGATATACGTATATATAAAAACATGGAAAAGGATGTTCTTACTTGCAAAAGTAGTGATTTATGAAGGACCACATTCTATCAACTTCTACATAAAGCTCCATAAAGGCAAGATCACTTCTTATTCCTTTCTATAACTTTTTGACATTAATATTTTTTTATTATTATTATTGGTCTGGTTACATATTCTAGCAGATGCATGCAGAATAGCAGAAATTCGCATACAAATAAAAGCTGTGTAGTCATATTTTGTTCTAATTTCCCATATATGTCCCTAAACAGCCTAGGATATACAAATTACAGTATCATTTAGCTAACAATCTTTGATGGCTATGTGTAATAATATAACCTTCCCAGGATTTAATTAAGCAAGTTCAGGACATGAAAATTAGAAGTAAGGAGCCACAAGAGAAGGATAAATTTAAAGAGTTGCCCTCCATTTTTAAGCTTTTATGATTTTATTGCCTTTACTAAGAATGAGGGAAAAATGCAGAGAGGATAAACAGTTACTGTTTATCTTAAATTTTTCTTTCCAAGACAGAGAAAAAAAGACTTTGCTCTTAGTGTCTCACCCTTTGTAGTACTTTTGGAAATGTCTTGAATTTTCATTCCACCACTTTCGTGGATAAAATCTGTCCAGAAAGAGTAATGTTAAAATTTTCCTTCCTCTCTCTCATAGGGAGTGGAGGCTGTGTATGGACATACATAGCATGATGATGTCATCTGACAATGGATGAGATTCTATAGACTAAACATCACAAAATTGGGACTATACATGTAGAATATTTTCTTCTGCTCATATTTACACAGCACCAAGAACAGAAAAGTTCCCTTTAAGAGTAAACATAGTGTTTTGCAGTGTCTGTATTCCATTTGTCTATATAAAACAGTTAAATGAAAATTAACTTTACCTTAAAGAGGAATAACCATATATCCTTTTATTGGAGAAAAACCTGTGTTATTTTGGGACTTGAACTGTCAAAGAAAAATCTTCTGTTCTGATTTTACATGTGATGTTTTTGATGCTTATTATGTTGGTTCACAGGTAACACAGCAAAATCTACCCGTAATGTGTCCCACAGTAAGATCTATTTTGAAACTCAGAGGTAAAAATGAAAGAAAATTATTTTACCCATACTACCACTTTTTTCACTATGAAAAATCTTTACACATACATCATTTAATTTGCTTCTCTTACCAGATGCAATTTTGTTTGTATTACCAAATCATTTATTGGATAGTTTATTTAATTATGTGGGGTTTGGGGATTTGTTTTGGGTTCCCTTCTGTCCTGATCTAATGTCAGGAGAGGTTTCAATATGATCCCAAGAGTGAGATTAAGACACAAATGAGGACAAATGCCCTACACCGAAAACATCCTTTTATTATTAAAAGTGAAGAGGGGTAGCGATAGGACAGAATGGAAGGAAAAGACAGAAATCAAGGAAGCATCCAGAGTAGAGTCACAAGAATAGTCACTACCATGGATCCAGCAACATCCCGTTGGTCCTCAGTCTTCAGTTCTTCGGTGCTGTGTGCACACACAGCAGAATTCTCGGTCGCCTTTCAAGTTCATCTTATCAGCGGATTAGCATATCTGCCCACCTGTAGTTTTTCCTCTGGTCCCACAGGTTTTTGCTGACTTCATGCTTCTTGAGCAATCATCCGGCTTCTCGGGCAGAAACACTCACCTCTTGTGTCACCTTCGAAGGTGCAAAGTCATCAGCGATACAATAGAGCCACCAAGTATCGGGCTTAGACAATGGCCGGCGATCAGCGGTCCTTGTTCTCCAGGAGAAACACCAGGTTTCATTCAGTCCAGCTCTTCGAGGCTTATCTAAGGAGTTTGTCAATACAACTGCAAGGGAGTGGGAGGGTGCATCCTTCCATATGCTCCTGCCTCCTTGGATGAATTCCTTAGATTAATTACAAAGGCCACAGCTGGTCCTTGATGAATGGTTGAGGCGTTACTGACACCACCCCGTGACTGAAAGCACACACACAAGCAAGCTTTGAAACAATCATTTGACATTCCAGTCTCTCACACCTTCCCCCACTGTATTTTAAATAGGATTTATAGGAAAATTGGTATTATAGAGTAATCTTCCTTTAAGTGTTATAGAAGTGATCAAGGACAAGGACACAACTAGGACTCCTCATCTGTGTTGTGACAGATATTTAATTCCCTTCCACTATTAGATCGGTTGTCATGAGTTTATACATCTACCACAACACTGATAAATGCTTGATCCAAGGTAGATCAAGACTCATCTTGCATGGGATTTTGCTACAGTGGATAAATTCATTGATTTATTTTTTTTTATTTATTATGAGTTTCTGTCAATCTCTTGACAGTGAACCTTTGTTAATCCATCACAACATGAAATTCCGGAACCATGTCCCAAAACAGGCCATGTAATGTTTTGGGATTTTTCCAATTAACTAAGTTAGGGGGGTCCAGTTTTGAGGTCAGTAAAAAGCTGAAAGACTTTCTTGGGACTTACGCCTAGGAAAAGATTCTGCAGCGATTTTCATGGAATTTAATCGTATTTCTCTTCTAATTCTTTAATAAAAAGGATTTGTCAACATTGTTAAGATCATCAAAATGAGAGTAAAGAGGGGACAGTAAGGGGGAAAAAAAATCCACAAAAATACCACCAAGAAAGTAAATTAACTTCCACAGTACCATATTAATAACTAGAGACCAAGGACTCCATAGGTTTGCAAGTCTGTGCATATGTCATCTTGGGAGCCCTCAAAACTTCATGGTTTTCCACTAGTACTCTATTTCATTATCTTTTTTTAAATCAGTATTGCTAGGAGGCTCGAGTAACTTTGCAATTGGGAGGACATCCTTCCTCTCAGGTACTTTCAGAATCTATTTCAACAAACATGGGGTATCCCTCATATTATATACAGATTCCTAGGTACAGATGCTCCATCTACATCATATAGGCCTTTAATATATGCAAAACCAGTGGGATTATAGATTGTAGCTCTGTTAGTTTCTCAAGATACCAGCTTCAGACTGAGTCAGTTGAATAGATATTAATTTATACATCAAGCAAAGTGGCTTTGTCATATAAATTAGTCATCCTTTTTTCTACATTCAGAAAACTATTATCGTGCAAAATACTGTCCATCATGCCAAGGTTGACACTGAGGATGAAATGTTCTGTAAATTTTTAGAGTAAGGACAGTGTAACTGTTCCAAGAAGCTACATCAGTATTGAGGTTTAACTAATAAGACTGTAAAATGATGATTACTTAATAATAAATGTCTCATTCCATAACTGAAACAGGAGTCTATTGATTCCCTTATTGTTTTGTTATTTGTGGGACACTTCACTCAAAGCACTAAATTATATTTATATAGTTCAAACAGCTTTATTATTTGTGTATTTCATGACTTACATGAAATTAAATCAAAGATGTTCCCAGACAAATAGCAACCACCAGTTTGTCTACTGGTAGCTAACGCTGACCAGAAAGACAGCGGATCAAGAGGACACGGAGAACTCTTTCACCAGCAAGGGTCTACTCAGCATTCACAACACAGCTCTTCGCTGCTTCCCTTCTGTCTTTCCATTGTGTGTTAAGGCTAGAGCAGGCACTTTCTAGCGGCAGGTACGTGCTCCTAAAGTTAAGGATAAGGCAGTATTGAAAAATACCAGGGAAGCAGCCCATGCTGATATCAAAAAGCTACAAAAAGCACCACAGCCTTGGGCAGGAGGTGTACAGAGCAAGCCCAGGCTTGCCTCACATTTAGCTGCTCTTGCCACTTAATTTGGAGAAGAACTGCAGGTTTTCAAGCAATGGGTCAGAAAAGCAGAGAGACTGGTTTGGGAGTTGAATGGTTTAAATAAAATAGATACTAGGGATCGCAGATACAGGATGTGACTCAAATTGCATAATGTCAAATGTGCACATATATACGCAAGCGCTAGAAGAGCACTGACCCTTATTTGGTTGACATAGGTCTGTGTTTTAGAAATTCAAGAAAGGCTATTAGAAATAAATGATCATTCACCTTTACTTTCTCCAGCTTGTCTTGCTTTCACCTGGAGTATTTTAGCCACATGGTTATCCTGCCAGCACGTAAACTTCCACAGCTTCCACGTATCATGTGTATTGAGAACAGGGCTATATATCCTCCTTGTTCAGGAAGACAGAGTTGTTCATGACTTACATATTTGGTCTTTTGTTCCATATTTTTAACCAAAATAAAAAGAAGAGGGAATATTGCTCTCAAAAGCTAATAGTGACGAGAACTGCCACACAGTGTCCAAACATGTTCACTTAAAACTACTTCTGCATCTCCAACAGTAGCCAGCAGATGCTGAGGAAATGAGTACAAAAGAAAAAAAGACAAGATCTCCTTTCTTCCTTAATGTACTCATCTTTTTTCTGGGTATCAGCAGTTACAGACTTAAACTTTATCAGTGCTGCAATGCAATATCTGTTCTCATATTGATGCTTTTCATGTGGAATCATAACTGCTCGAATCCATTCCCTAAATCCCCATGTTGCTAATAACAGATAGAGATTTGGTTTGGATCAAATGACAGCAATCGGGGAGTTTTAAGCAGAAAGTTCTGACCCCATCTTTGTTACCAAAACCCAGCAACAATCTAGTAATCTGACACAGCAAGATGTATTTCATAAATCAAGAGTAAAATGCCTTCATTCCCTGCTGCATGCTAAACTCCTAGTGCCTGAACCCGAGGTGAAATCCTGGTCGTATTGAATTTAATAACAATACTCCCATTGACTTCAGTGGGTCCAGGTTTTCACTCCCTGAAGCCACAGGGGTTTTGAAACACTAGTTTTGGCATACAGAGAAAAAGCGATAACAACTTCATATATTCGGCTTTTCTTTTACAGTAATTCTAAGCACAGTTATTATATTTTCTTAGAATCAATTATAGTCTCTTCTACTTTCCTTAACTATTGACTATTATGTGATAGATGTACTATTTTGAGTAATAAATAAAAATCTCATACCTGCTTATTGACAACGTGCTAAGTTAGATACCTTTTAGGCAATTCTCCAGCTTGAAAGACCAAGCGTTAACAGAGTGAACACTAGACATCTCAATACCACAGGTTGTTATCATTTTGAAAATAAAGGTACATATTAATCAGCTAATCACTAATCCCTGAAACCCCTAACTGCAATATTGGCAGATCTTCTTAAAAAGTATTTCCAAGCTTGCATGACTGTTGTTGCATTTATTTAACGAATCATCTGTCACATAAATGGCTAGTTAGTAAAATGAAGTAATTAGCAGAGAAATTAAAGGAAGAAATAAATCTCAAGCTCAAGACCATTGAAATGTTGTCATCCTTTCCCATCCAAAGCCACTAGAAAGGCTTACACTTAAGAAATATGGCTGCATTTTGAAAGCCTTTCACATATGTGAATTGTGTATGGTTTCATCCATTTTCTGTTATATCATACTGAACAATGGCTTCATTTTTTATATTAAAATACATGCAGTACATTACAAAATACAGTTGTCAAAGTCTGAGCCTCATTTTTCACTTGCCTTCTACTTGAACCACTTGCTTTTCCCTTTAAGACAATTTTGAGAACTATTCTTGTACATGCTTTTGAACTATTTTATTAATTTATTATTGATCTGTACCTTTGGGACTTACAGATCTTTAGATTTGTGTTTAACTTCCGTTAATGTTTGTTCCAACTCTTCTGTGGTATCTAATCACAGTAGATATCCAGTAGGTGTATACATATATTTTAAACTCCCTCAATATTTTGACCAATAGCATGCTACAGGACACTTGAAATCAGTTTAACTTTTTAGCCTAAAACTAGCACTGCGATTGCTTCAATTTCCTCTTATGTTAATAAACTAGAGTATCTTGTTGAAAGAAGTAGGAAACAGATGGACACTTTGTCACAGTGTGAAGCTCAATGATTTCAGTGATACCATATGTGTGTACATGTGTATATATATAGAACTATCTGAATAACAACATTTTTAACCTCTAATACTCCAACTACTTTATATAGTAATCACAATTTTTTTCTTTTCCACACATAAAAAATGTTGACTTATTGGAGGAAAAAAATAACTGACAAGCTCGCTCAGTAGGATTATGGCAGAACCCAGAACTGAACCCTTTTCTCCCAAGTTTCAGTCCAAACCTCTGCGAACTAGAAAGACAGGCAAGAACATAGTGTTCCTGTTAAGCACTGGTAATGAAAATCTCCCCCCACTGAAATTCTATAAAAGCATAAAAGATAAATTTACCTTCTTAGACCTGAGCAGTTTATCTCTGATTTACCCCATAATGCATCGAACATATTAATGGTGTTTTAACTGAGATGATGTGGGAGTTAGAATAACACTACCCAGCATTTAGACCGCTAATGGCTTCTTAATTACAAAACAGTTGTAGGCTACATGGGTAGCTGCACTGTAATGCTCACAGCTCCTTTTATCCCACTTTAGCTTTTCAGTATTAATGACTGTTTTAATCTCACCGTTATTTTGTTCAGCTCTTTCTTTGACAATTTCTTGGTTACTTATTTTCAGTATCTGAGTTACAGTGTTGATATTTATACTAATCAGCCTCTTCTAGCATCTGCAGTTTCAGTTTGGAGCTGATTCAGGAAAAGGCCATAAAATCATAACACTACTGTTTCTATAATTTTCTGCTATTTAGGATGCATATAACTCTACTTCTGAGCTTTTAAAGATGTATGTGTAAGGTCTCTTGCCGTCATTTTGAGGAAAAAGAAATATAAATCTCAAACCACATTTGTGTTCATGATATACAAACAATTCTGTTTCCTTCCTCTGCTTCTGTGAACATACAGTATTTCTTCCTCATAACTGTGATAAAAGAAAGCTTCAAAGTTCAAAAGAAATAAACTGAGATATTGGTTCCTCTGATTTAACATCTTGTATCTATCCAGTTTGCTTTGTGGACCACTATCATCTGATACAGATATCATCCTTAAAACACCATGGCCTGCTTATTCTCTCTCTCTCAATCTTTCATTTTTCCGTGATGTAAATCAGAAACATCTCAAACCAAGTCAAGTGAGTTACTCTTCTTTACAAGCATGATAAGAATCACAAAATACAATCACCACCTCAAATATCTATTTCTTCTATTCAGGAAACAGGTAAGATCACAGCTAACACAGTATAACAAATATTGGTAGTTTAGCGCATAGCAGCATATTCAAATGCTTGAAACCAATAAGAGAAGCAAAAATCAAGAGACAGTTTAGCACTGATCTTCCACAGCAGCAGTATTCAGATACAGGAACCAGCAGTAAAAGTATCTCTGCTGTCATACATCTGAACAGGAGCAGAAAAGTCACAAATAAATACGGCTTGTTTACCTAGCAAGGCCCAGACTATCAATTGAAATCAAAGCTTTACTTCCCAATAAGAAATGGATTGAAAACCACCCCAATACAAGCACTAGCTCAAGCTAAGCAGCTGTGTCCAATAGGTAAAATTGAACATGCTGTGGGTATCCAGCTGAACTTTGAAGGACTGGATATCTGCCTGTGGGTCAAAATACACCCAAGAGCTCCCATAGCAAGCACTGATTTCCAGCTTTTGTCATATCTCACTGCTGTTATTTTATTCTGTAATTACCTCAACTATGCATCAGACAAAGCAAACTTACCGCTCACCCTAAGACATGCAAAACCAATCATTTTCATTATTTGTAGTTCTTAGTCTGCTTTTTGTGCTGCTGTGGCAAAGGTTATAGTATTCTGCAGTCCCTCACTCCTAATAAAATAATCAAGGTGAGGTGATAACTTATTGTTCTGATGCTTTGTGCCCACCAATGATGCCTGCAAGGACAGAAGATTCTCTGCTACTGATTTCAAGATCAAACCTATTGCAGGTGAAATTCAGATCTTGCTCACTATCACCATTGATTGCAAAATTTTCTTGGGGGCGTGTTTCCATCAAGTCATTCAATTCTGAGAGACTGCAACTTTGCGTTCAAGTCTGACCTTTTGTGTACATCCTACTAGTGCGAAATTGAGACCATACCAGTAATAGCTCCCAACTGAAAGCAGCTGTAGGGCAATTGTTTTAACGCTTAATCATTACCTTACTATAATTATAGGGATGGCATGGAATAAAGTCAGCCCAAAGGAAACTATACAAATGCTAATGTTCTCTAAACAAAGAACTTTTGATAAGAGCAAGTCACACCAGAATAAGCCAAATCAGGTTCCTGGAGTGCCAGAGTGCATACTGGAGACTGTTATTTCACCTGTAAGATGTGCAAGTTTGAGGATCAAGTGCATGTGGTTAAAAAGATACTTAGAATTTCTGACCTATTTTGCATACAAAATAGGCTGCCTACATGACTGGGAGAGGTTTGTTTACATATCTGCGTAGATTTAAACTAAGGGGGTACCAATTCATTATCACAAAGCCTGAACAGAACCTTCACTGCCAATTCAGCAGATTTTTTAAACATGTATGAACTAAATACCAAAGCAAGAAGAGAACATCTGAGTCTGTGTCAGCAGCAGAATTGGATGATAGCAGCAAACTATTCTTATGGGGAAAGGAATTGGCTTTGTTTTCTGCAGAGTTTTCATCTTCAAGATAATGTAGGCCTTGCTATTTTAGAAGTCTTGGATAAGAGGACCAAGATATTTTTCCCTATTCTATTAAAGCAAATTCACATTAGCAGCACTAAACAATACATTACATTTATGTTAACCTTGCTGACTTAGGGTAAAGAAATTAACTTTGTTTCTAATGCCTTGACATGGTTAAAGTCAGTCTAACAAAGAATTGCATGCTCTGTGGCAGCTGCATCTTTCCTTGAGCATTTTTGAAAATACTATTTTAATAGAAATTTGTAGAAATTTGCATCCTGTCCAGAAGGCTTGGAAACAGAGAACAAGAATATGGCTCCCACAGGGCTTCCTAGATGGGAATTTTTCAGTATCTGTACTCTGCTAATTCTTTAATATCTGTATTTACAATACATTTTTACTTCTCTCAGATACCACTACAGGAAGATGCAAGAAACTTCAAAGCGATACTACAGCACATTTACTTCATTCAATGGAATCCAATAATCCTTTAGTGCTCCTTAATAGAAATCAATCTATTTTGCTGACACTTGACTGCTATGAACAATTTAACATGTTATTGTGGCTGTCATTTACCCATTCTCCTACTTTGAATGCTGCATGTCAAATGCTAAAATATGCAGGGCTTCTTACAGAGATGGCATAACCTTCATGCAGACTTCCCATTTAATTGAATGCAAAACTTGCACCCAGCTCTGTGTATGCACTCCCCTCTCCTATCAGCCCAGCAGCAGCTTGCTGAATGTAAAATTCTCCCCTCAGTTGTTTCACTTGAAATTTGTATTCATGTAGAACGTTTGTTCTGTTGTAAATGTTGAAGCTCCAGTTCCAGGACATGAAGATCATTCTGGGTCTATTATATACTTCCCAAATGCTTCTCTCACCATCCCTTCTAAGTCAATTTAGCGCCCGTTAAAGGTGGCAGATCGACCAAGACTTATGGTTGCTCTTTATTCCCCAGGAGCTCCAGAAGAGGTAACTGCATTGCAAACTCCTACCTACAGGTGCCAAACCGTGTCCATCACAAACTGGTGGAAACTAAAGAAGTCACTAGGGATGGTTTATGTGGCATGAACCCAGGATCATTAGTCTTCCTGCAGCTATGGCTACAATGCGCCAGCTGTACTACAGACTAGAGTAAAACAACCCATTTTTAGCACCCAGGCCATACAAACATAACTCTTTCTGTCATTTTGGACCAAGATGATCAACCCAGGAGTGAAAGGCTTTGTATTCTGTTATGAACTCTCTGAATTACCCTGGTCCCTGGGAGCAACCTTTGGCTTGGCTTTCCTGAATCATACAGCTTGGGAGAAATGGTCAGCTGGGTCATTTATTGTAATGCAAGTCAGATTTAACTAGGCTTTAGATGGTTAAAATGTTAGCAGGCACTGCTTTGCTCAGGGGATTCATGGTTTATCCACGAGGTATTGCTTTATAAGCACACAAAAGGGGTTGCAAACAGATACTGCTGCAGTGAAAAATCTGCATACAGCAAATCGCTGTCACAGCGTGTACTGCTGAGAGATCTTTTGCAAATCATAGTGAATAAAACGAGATTTTCTTAATGCAGGCTACTTCATCATCTGTTTTACACCAAAGCCTTCATGTTATACCTCACATAGTTTATCCTCTCTTGCTGACAAAGAGAAACAAAGAGAGGAGACAGTCGTGTAGAGACGCTGCAACAGAACCAGATGGTCCCACTCTCCCAGGTCTTGGCATTGTGTCTCTTTCTATAACTTTGGTATTTTTGTCTTCCCCCACCTCTTTGGTCCCATCTGCACCCTCCCCCTCTGTCTCTTTGTCTGTCACGTTATTTTTTAGTTTGGCTTCCCCAGGAAGAGATGCTTATATTGTCATGTTCCTTACAGTGAACTGAATGCACTGGACAACAAAGCCATGTTTGAAAAAGGGATGGGACTCCTCTGAATGTCATGACAATATGCTTAAGCAAAGCAGAGATGCCCCATGACTGTGAAGGGAAAGGCTCTGTGCTAGGCTTCCTTGTGAGCCCCCATGGGAGGGGGCCATGCAGAGGGACCCCTGGGGCTGTTCACAGGCACTCAAGGTGCATGAAAATACCCCTAAAGGAGTGCACGTGATGTTGCTGCTGTGATGAGGACTCAGCTACAAACTGTAGGAAACCAGACCTCAACAGGCCTTGTTGATCATCTCCCACTCACTTTGAAAATTTTTTTACACAGCTTTTACCCTCCACATTTTCCTTACTGTGCATTGCTGGTGATCCTTACACATCTTTCTGTCCATCTCCCAGCCAGGCTAGATCTCGTCTCTCATGTAGTTGTTGATCCCCTCCTGCAAGCCCCTTCTCACACACCTGTCAAGAACAAGAGGCAGGTGAAAAAATGAGCATGAGGCAGAGAAAATGGAATTTCTTTCTCTTTGCTCTCATCCAGCATGTATCACAAAAAAAAAAAAAAACAAAAAACACAAAAAAAAAAGAGCCCCAACAAATCAAACTATTACTGCATTGCTTTCACTGCCAGCCAGCACTGACTTCAGTGGGCAGGCACCTCTGCATCAGTTGATGATCTGATACTCAGACCAATGGCCATAAAAAACTCCCAAATTTATTCTTAGTTTCAGTTGCAAAGAATGTTTTAAAGTAAAGTAGATTGGTTTTAGCTGCATAACAAACAGTTTATATCAGAAAATCACTAGATTAATTTCCATCATTCAAAGGTCATTGCACTTAACTATAATTTATAAAGGAGTTTGTTCATATATTCAAATATATACTCTATATTTAAATTTAATTTTTATTAAGTTCTGCCTTCATATGAATATTATTGTGTACCAAGGATAGGCTCTCTTTGAACTCTCTAGCCCTTACACTCAGATTGAAATTAGTGTTTTGCTTTTAATTCTCCCTCTGCTTTTACTGCTTTCAGGGAACAATAGGGAAGCCCTCTTGTAATTAATTTACCACCTGAAGACACTAAATAAAAGTTGCAGGACCTCATTTATTAAATCTCTCCATAAGATTGAAAACATTAGGCAGCCAGTCAAGGTTGTGTTTTTATTAAATATTTTAATCAGTGAAATTAGAGCATTTATCCAAACAAACATAAGGGAATGCAACATAAAACAGCTGACTTATTGGTGACTGCTTTAAGTGGGGTTTGGAATGCTGACCTCCTATGCTTGTCCAAAGCACTATACTATATTAATTTCACTTTCAATACTCATTATTTTACCTGGCTTTTTGGTAAATTATCTGTTGTGTGTTATTTCCTTTATATTATACCTTTTACTAAAGCATTTTGGCACACTCAGAGTAAAGCTAGGGGAAGAAAATAAACTTGCCCAAAGGGAAGTATCCCACGCTCTGGGTGCTCCAGTTTGTTCCAGGCTCTGCCACTGACCCAAGACCATTTCCCACAGTAACCTCCACACTGAGCTTGTGAGGTCGGATGCTGTTCCAGTGCATTTTCTGTCTTTCTGGGCAAACCAGTCTCTTTGTTATCATGAAGAGCAGAGACCATATATCAAGCAGAAATTACATCAGCTGGAATTTCTCTATTTACACAAAATGTGAGGTTTATACTTCTTAATCCCAGCACAGGATTTTTACATTCAGAATTGTCTACAGATGTCACTATTGTGGTTTTTAAGTGCACAAGATCACTCTTGTCTCTTACCTCATCAGCTCCTGCCTGCTGCTGCTGCTGCTGAGTGGCCTGTTTACATGAGGACTTGGGATTGCAATAAAGGCTCTTTGGCTGCAAAAAAGTCAGAAGATACGTACTGAACAGAGCTCATTGTCATGGAGAATTTTTGGTCTACATGAGATTTTCACACTTTGAAATTTGGTTCCCTTCTAATTCCTAACATACAATATTTTTAGATGTCCCACAAAACAGACGATCTGTACAACGTTCCTTTTGGAAACACATTAACACACAGTTTCTAAAATGAATTTGTTCCCTCAAACCTCAGCAGCTGCTGACTGAAACAAAAATACTTCATAGCCAGTTTGAGTATAGCCTTCACCTACAGAGAAACAAGGATAACAAAAAGATTGAGATGATAAAACTATGTTTACTTAAAAGGCTTTATTCTTTAAAATATGATTTAGCATAACATAATCTAATACGATACTGTAGACTATTATCATGGTTCAATTGTCAAATGAATTGTGTCAATGTAAATTAAATGCTGATTTTTTTTTTTTTTTTTTTTTGCCTTAGAAGAAATTTTCACCCCTCTTCAAATTTTCCCGTGAGTTCAGAAGAGACATTTTTCAAAGGCATGGTTGTTATTGTTTATGAAACATCAAAGTTCCTGGTGAAACACTTTGAGATTTTCCCAACACCTCTGTTTTCAAGCCGAACAGAAGAAATATTGCTGAGCTCCAAGTTCTATCATCTCAGATGCACCTCTCTGACAGCGTGGAGAATGGCTCCATAAGAAACAAGTGACTTCCCAGCTCACTGGATATACAGCAAATACCAAAGATCAAGTGGGCAATAACGTGCCCATCAGTCCCAAGGTATTTTTTTAATAGCATTGGCAATTAAACATTGGTACACATGAAAATTTCTGCCAGGCTAAATATAACTTGAGATAAATGAGAGTAAACACTTACCCCTTTGACTGAATGTCGGTATAATGCAACCAGATTATTCTGCATCTTTCATGGCAATGAACAACATGCCCAGAAATCCCTGCCTGGATCAGATTTGTTTGCTACATGTCCAGTGACCTAGAACAAGTGTTATGTTTGCTTTCACAAAAGCACTCATCCGTGGGAACACTGGTACAGGAGTGAACGCTCCAGGTGTCATGATATTGATTTGACTGAGTCTCTTAAAGCAGAGTTAGGCCTCGCTCACACTCTCCTGGTAGCTGAATAAATGCAGTAAGCAGTGAAAGAAAGCCCACAAGGATGGGGACTCAAAACACTGAAGTTCAGCCACAGGGGAGGACAGCCAGGCTCTGTCACTCATTTGGTTATTAATGGGTCATCATTTTGCAGATGTATTGAGCATGCACCTGCATATAGCTAAGGGACATGTGATAGAGAAGATTTTATACCACATAAATATACAAAACCAGTGTTTAAAACAACCCTCTGAGATAGAGAAGAACATACAGAAGAAAATCACTAATGTGACATCTCTTCCTCATTGGCTTGGCTATCTTTCATGGCTTGGCCTTCTATGAAATACTTTTTTCAACTTTATCTTTCTGGCTGATAAATTAGGTGGGTAGGCTGAAAGCCAGCACTTTCTTGACTTCTGCACTATAAAAACTGATATTACATGTGTATCACCACATAAATATATATACACATAAGCACATCCATATATGTTTGTGCCATTAGAAAACCCCAAACCTTTAAAATTCTAACACTGGCTATAGGAATATTGCAGTGAAAATCGTTGAAAGAAAAAGTCAGATATAAAACAATGGTATCTGAGCAAACTCACATAAGCTAACAAATTGATACTAATACAAACCCATAATTTGTTTGCATCAAAGCTCTGGTGATATGGCATCTACAATAGAAAGAAAAAAAAAAAAAAAAAAAAAACAGAAACATTTAGTAGAAGACCTGGTAGTAATAGTAGGTGACCATCTTAGTTTTGTTAATACAATAGTTGTTAATATCCTCGATACAATCTTACTAAAACCACATCTCAACTAGAAAGGACAATGCGATTGTAAAGATGTTTATAATTAGTCTGATTTACCAACATGCTCTTATTACAGTTAGTATTTATTTTGTCATTACAGTTCTACCTAATATATATAATTGAACCTGTCCTTCTACATTTGGGTTCATTTATTTATGGCCACTATTTGTTGTGCCAGATTTGACTTTAAAACCTAATCCTAAAACAACTGTGATTGTAACCATTTTCATCCAAGTCCAGTAGGATTTCTTGGAGGCTTAAACATATACTGGATAAGTGCTCAACACCTTATGCTCTTCAGAGTA